>NC_072424.2:104940000-105242187 GCF_028878055.3 Symphalangus syndactylus
TATTTTTTCAAATTTCATAAAATATAGACTAACAAGTGGCAAATATGAATCACATTTACAATTAATTTCCAGATTTAGTCCTACTTTTATTTTTCTTCATTTATTTTTCAAGGTGTTTGTCAAAAACTTTTCTTAAGTAGCCTAGAAACTAAAGGTAGGAAGAAAATCACTTCTCTCTTTGTTGTTTATTTCTCTAATCCTCCGTTTTCTTAACTTCTCTTAAGGTTTAGTTAGCAAGTATCCTATTTGAACACAAACCAAATAGAAAAGTAATAGTGACCTCTGGACATCCCACCGTATCCTCTCTATCAAGCATCATATCAAAATAATAACATTATCCAGAGTCTTCATTTAGGCTCTACTATATATTTATATAATATGTATAATATATAATAAAAATATCTTGAAAATTACTCATTGTCTTGAATTTATAACCTAAATGATAAGAACCCCACATATACATAGAGAGAAGTATATCAACAGAGCAAATTTAGTAGAGGATTTTAATTTATCTTTATATTTTTATATAAAAGTTGGCATTTCTTATTTTAAGTAGGGTAAGCATTAGAAACATTTAATCAACTTTAAAGATAAACACAATAAAGTGGTACAGACATGACTTCCCCTCACACTTAGGACAGCTATTATTTGAGTTGCTCCCAGATGTTTATAGATTAATAAAATAAGAAGATTCTTTTAGGTTCACAGCTTGAGCATTTCAAGATGAGGGTACTAAAAGATAAGGCTTTTCTTATGAATTTAAAGTTAGGTCTATGATCCCTGCCTAAGAGGTTAACAATAGACAGAGGTAGATAACTCATATTTGGAAAAGGTAGGGAGCATGTGTTCAGGATTTTTTCTGCTCTGTTGAAATTGCCAAAGGCAAGATCTCCAGAGAAGAATGATAAGATCCAGAAATGGCTTTTCAAAATGTACACAAAGAAGTTGAATAGAAGAAAATAGTTTGTAGGAACAGAGTGGATTCATCTAGTTGGGAGATGCTTTTTAACATGTATGTGTTACAAAATCTTACACACACATTTTTCTTTACTACCATTTTCTCGTGCTTAGAGTAAGTTAACCCGAGGAGATAAATTTAATTGTTGTATCCTTATATTTAAATTATCTCATGTATTTGTTTACAGTATTTCAGATTATTCCCCTTTACTTGACATGCTACCTTTTAATCAGCCTGAACTTCTCCATCAATTAGTAACTTTAGTAAGAGGTCATTACCAATAGAATTCTTTCTAGCTTGAACTTAATTGATTTATATATTTGAAATATCAAAAATATAGATTTTAAGAGATTATATAGACTAATATATAAACTATTATCACATGTGTATTGAAGCATCATATTTAAGTAGAAGTAAACGAGGAGAAAATGCATTTCCAGTGGTTGCCAGATTTTATTTATTGACTTTTTTTGACATACAGTGTGTAACCATCTCAGGTAAGGAAAACTGAAACAGCTCAGCAAGATATGTGTGCACCTGCATTTTATGCAAAAGGGTATTTTTGTGTATGTGGTAGTGGAAGCAGAGTCAATAAACACATTTTTCATTCATTTCTACCTTCCTCTAATTAACTAAAGAGAATTTCTTATAGATGGTTTTTAAGGCAACTCACCAAGAATAAAAGAAATTTTGTTCTTTGGTTAGTTTTATGAAAAAGATTCTTATTAATCACAGATAGTGTATGATCTTGGGATAGAAAGGACAGAGAAGAGCAGAGCACGTTGCTGGAAGAAGTGAGGTGGAGGTCTACCTTCCTGGTATAAAGACAAGTTAGCATTCATTCCACCAGAGAAATATGAAAGGAACCCTTTAAAATAGAAAGAAAGAAAATGTTTAGGGACACTCCAGGGAAGAAACAAATGTGGGAATCATTGTATTACTGTACGATTTGAGTATACTGTAGGTTGCCTTATGTTCTTTCTCAAAATTCAGTATAGTAAAAGTCTACCAGGCATTATTACATACATTCTCCTTTTTTTTTTTTTTTTTTTGAGATGGAGTCTCACTCTGTCGCCCAGGCTGGAGTGCAGTGGCGCGATCTCGGCTCACTGCAACCTCCATCTCCTGAGTTCAAGCGATTCTCCTGTCTCAATCTCCTGAGTAGCTGAGATTACAGGCACACGCTGCCACACCCAGCTAATTTTTTGTATTTTAGTAGACACGTGGTTTCACTGTGTGGGCCAGGCTGGTCTCAAACTCCTGAGCTCAGGCAATCCACTTGCCTCAGCCTCCCAAAATGTTGGGATTACAGGCATGAGCCACCATGCCTGGCTGAATGTATTCTCTCTTAAAGGCTAAGCCGTGTTTTCAAGTTAATGTCCTCAGTGGACAGGCCTTCCAGTTACTGAATCACTATTTAACTTTGACCTCCACTAAAACTAATTATATGGCTATAATCATTTCTTTTTCATAATATTCTCCTATCTATTCAGTTGGACTGTATGCAACTGCCTTTTTTGTAGGTCATAAATGGTCAAATGTTAGCAGTTTCATATGGTTCAACCTGATACTTTAAAATTTCATCTCTCTAAACTGATCAAGTTTTAGAACCAGACCTAGAGTATGTTTCTTAAGGATTGACAGTTTACAGTTTTTATATACTACAATCTGTTTTAAATATTAAGCTTTCAATAATAGTAAACTGTACAGCTGTCCTTGAAAGAATGTAGGCACTACCAATGCAGGGCAGAGGAGCCTGAAAAGTGGGGCTTAGCCTGGGAGGGTTCTTGGCTTAGCCCAGAAAAGAATTCAAGGGCAAGCCAGTGGTGTTCAACAGCAACTTTTATTGAAGCAGCAGTGTACAGCAGCAGCAGAGGTACTGCTCCTTGTGGAGCAGGGATACCCCATAGGCAGTGTGCCCTGGGTACCATCTCAGAGGAAGTTCTGCAGTCACATTTATACCCACTTTTAATTAGATGCAAATTAAAGGGCACATTACGCAGAAATTTCTAGGAGAAGGGTGGTAACTTCTAGGACATTGGGTTGTTGCTATGGAAAGGGGTGGTAACTTCTGGGTGTTGCCATGGCAATGGCAAACTGACATGGCACATTGGTGGGTGTGTCTTTTAGAAAGGTTCTTCCACCCCATGCCTTTTTTAATTAGTCCTCAATTTGGTCTGGTGTCTGAACCCTGCCTCCAGAGTCAAGTCTCATTTCGTTGAGTCAAGCCCTACCTCCTACCTCACTACTAATCTTTAAAGTCTCTCATAAAAACATGTTTGGTCTTCAGATGCTCTTTAATCATGGTCACATATGACCTATTCTCTGCTTTCATTTGATTGTTTTTTCTCCTTAGCTATATTACTCAACCCTTATTCCTTTTTTTTGCTTTCCCACCACCTCCAATTTAATCACTGAAACATCAAATCACCTTGTAAATTCAGTGGACAAGTATCAGAATTTATTATCCATATAGGTGAAAACATTTAATGCCTCAGTGACAGGCCCCACCTCTTATTGTTTCCTCTGGCATTGATGTTATAATAGCAGGATCTTTGTGAGGATTCTTTGTTGCCTAGGTTTTTGGGTTGAAGACTGAACCAAGAGGCTTTATATGCACAGTTGACTCCCCTGTGTCATAATGAAGCAGAAGAATCACAGCCAGCACGTGGATAGATGTAGAAAAAAAAAATGAAATGACAGTTTTTAAGTTTCTTGCCTCTAACACATTTTATATCCTATTGTATGTTCTTAAACTTCTCAACATGAAAGAAAAAGCTCTGCAGAAAATAAGAAGCTTTATTTCATGCCTTGCATTCCTTGATATTATATCATTTTTTAGAACTCAACCAGCAGTTACTACCTCTTTATAATTCAGACCAAGTTTGCTCCATACCATTTTTGTAGGCTCTCTGAGATTTTGGGGATTTTATTAACAGTGGTCAAAAATCACGGTGGACATTATTCATGGTGGGAAATACTTAATTGTTATTATTATCCATGCAATCCCTTCATTCCTATGGTAGTATAAAAATTATTTGTAGGCTGTTCTGCTAATTGGTGTGTACCTCAGCATTCCTATTCTAAAATAAACTTTGTAATAAATGATCCTTGAAAATGCCTATATTCTCTGAGATTTCAATTAGTGGTATTTATAAATATCTAGTGCTTTGTGACCCATTGGTGAGTGTGACATAACACACAGTGATCAAGTTATTGATTAGAGTGGTAGCATTCTTCAGCTCCTAAGCAAACAATGATCTTGCCATTGTTTAGGTCTGGTGCATGGGGATTGTTTCAGCTAGCTTTTGCTGCATAATAATTAACCTCAAAACATAAAGGCTTAAAACAACAACCACTTACTTAACAATTTGTGGCTGGGCAATTAAGGCTGAGACCTATTGGGCAATTTTGATCTTGGCTGGGCTCTGTCACATTGTTGGATGGCTGGAGAATGAGGAAATAGCCATGTTTCTATTATCATCAAGATGGCAAGAGGTCCTACAGCCTTCCAAAGTAGAAAAGGTGAAGTCATTCCTCTTGAGGCTAGGCACAGAACCTGGCATAGTTTTTACTTCCACCACATTCTGTCAGCCTATACTAGTCATAAGCCTAGTCCTGATTCAAGAGTTGAAGAAACAGATTTTATCTCTTGGCAGGAGAAGGTGCAAACTTACTTTGCAAGGTGGCATGCACATACAGGGTGGGAGAGGAGGATTATAGCCATTTTTGCATTCTACCCTAGAGGTCTTTCTCTTGTTTGTAGTTAGATTAGTGTGATTGCTCATTCATTTAACAATCTCTTACTGTCTGAAATACAGTAAGATATTTGTATTTCCTTTGTAAATTTCCTTCCTTCCTTTGTAAAAACAGTCAACTGTTGATACGGGAGATGTTGTGTTGGATATTATTTCTATTGTACTTTCTAATTTGTAAAGGGCAGAACAGGAAGAATAATTAAAATTTGAGGCCAAGATACCTTCATACGCTCAACAAATATTTATTAAACTTCCACCATGTGCTGGGCACTCTTAGGTGCTGAGGATAAAGCAGTACACCAAAAAGACAAAATTCTTTTCATCATAGATCTTATATTCTGAATGGTTTATATCAGTCCACAAGGTAATGACCATAGAGGATCAGCCTTTTTGTAAGCATATACCTTTGTTAACAGTTTTCACCTTTGTGATTTGTACCACCAGTAGCTGCTGTCTTCATTAGAGTTTCCTAACACATTACAAAGACATTTGTTAATACTGGCAAAAATGAAATTTCTCTGCTTACATTTCATTTTGGTCTCAATGTGAATACATGGATTTTTTCTGTGACCACCATGTTGATGTGCTAATATGTTTTTGTAAGACGGCTAAGTAGGGTTAAAGGTACAGCTTGTGGTTGTGGAACAATGCTGAGTTAACCGGCCCTTTGGAGAAATGACCCCAAGACTTTGGCTTCCTTTACAGCCTGTTCTAGCCAACTGAGATCCCTGCCAATTAGGAGGGTTCCCTAGAGAGAGACTCCGAGAGCATCAGCATAAATTTAAATTCTGGACCCCCAAATGTAGTTTCCAAAAGAAGCTTCTTGTCCTTTGCTAATTGCAAAGTAAACATTTCTCCAGCAAAAAGACACTCCCTCCTTTCATGCTCCTGTTCTCCTTCCCATCTCCCTAATATAGTCACTCCTTAAAACTGCTAGTGTTGCCGAAACCTCTTTGGCATAGGGGACACCCCACATTTGAAGGCACAAAGAATTATTCTTTCCATAGATCATTTTCTTGCTTTTTATCTCCTCCAGCAACTTCTTGATAGAAGCATTACAGACTAACTTTGTAGATGTCATAGTCTGCAGAAAGGAGTTGATGCCTTATCCTTGGGCCTCTCAAGAGGTGTGACTAAGTAGGCTATTATTAGCATGACAAAACGGATAGAAATGGAAAATTCTTCAAAACCTCTTAATCCACTTTGTTCTCACTCTCTTCTACGTGCCCTTCTCTTTCTATTTAATTTCCTACTCAGTTCCTTACCTTTCATTTAAAACATCCCATTTCTCAGGTCCCAAATTAGAAATACTTTCCTAAAATTTTTCTGTTTTTCAGTTTCTCTAAAAAATTATTTACATGACATACTTATTACTTTGATAGCAAAATAATATATTAGCATGTATCGCTCAATGATAGTCTTTTTTCACCAAGCTCACTGTACTGCCCTCTGTATTCTGCGGGACACTGTAGTTGAAAATGACAGATCTCAAATTATCTTAGGCAAGAAGAAAATTATTGGCTTAACCACAGACTGCACTAAGTCCTCAAACAATATCACTTTAACACAATATCACTGCATCGCCTTCTGCTCTCTCCCTTTCTCACCATTTCAGCTCACACTGCCTTCATTCCTCATTGTTTGTTGGCCTTATTCTCCTCTGCTGCAGAGTCTTTCTCCATTTAGGAGGAAAGCTGGCTCTGGGCAGCTCCAAGTCTATATATCCACATTGCTCCAAATAAAAAAGGATAGTGCTCTCGCTCTCTCTTTCAGTATCCCTGCATCCAATCTCATGAAAGGATTCCAATGGACCCTGCTTTGAATCACTGTGGCAGAGGAATCGGGGTCCTGAGATTGGTCTGTCTAAGGAAAATGCCTGCAGTTGAAGTCAGGGTCAAGTGAGCCATTTTGATTGCCAGCTCTGTTTAGAAACAAGGGTACTGACAAAAACACAACAGATGTAAATCATCTCCCATCTCTCCCCACCAAACAAGAAACAAAACTTACCAAATCTAGAAACGTATGTTCTTCTACAAGATAATCCCTTTTCAATACTGGTTTTGAAAATAATTTTAAGTGAGGAAGAGTAACCAAAGTTTTTTTCTGTCTATTTCAGACTAAGCACACGTTCAGGATAATGCTAAGAATATTTTAATTTAACTATTTTTTTCTGGTTTCTCTGCATTTGCTAGAAACTTTTTTGGGGGAGTAAACTGGTTTTAAATGAATAGAAAAAAATAATCTACTATGCATATGAATGGTTTCTGGAATTGAATTGTGCAGGCTTAAGTAAAGACATGTCCATGTCCATTTCTAGCTGCTGAGGGTTCTGTGTGAAATGCACCAGTGTGGGCAATGACCTTTTGCTTGATTATGCACAAGGCCACTGAAAAGTTAAAATTAACTCTAACCTAATTGCTGAACTCCGGTGTTTATATTGTGTATACACCACCAGGTCATAACTCTAGCCTCTGTGAGCCCCAGCTGCCATAATTGAGAAATATGCGTTGCAAATGGTTGTTTTGTTTACTTGTTGTTTCTGCTGGAAGAGCTTGCTTTTCCTATTTTTGCAAAGAAACAGATGTAGGGAAGAGTTCCTGAATAAAGTTTAATTACATTTTGTATCTCAATGCAAAATATGTACATCTGTAAGTGAGATATTCCTTTTACTTTTGCATTACATAAAATGCAATATCTGAAAGCACAATGCCACTTACTATTCACTTGTTTGAGTAATAGCACATTTTAGGTAAGGAAATATCAACATACTAAATTCACAGGAAGAAAATATGAATAGCTGCTAATTCCAAAAATAAAAGATATAGAAAATATGTGCATACTTAGGATCATGAGTTAATATCTAATTAATTATAACTCATGAACAAAAATTATTGTCTTAACAGAAATAAGAACCTAGGTTTTCATAATGTAATTAGTAGAATACGGATTAGATGGTTAATTATTTTTTATGGAATATGTATGTATGATAGTAAAATATTTCTCAGAATAATAAGTACAATTGTAAACATCTGCTATGCTGCTTATCTGTTTTCCAGCCAACAGCAAAATCGTGAAGGGATTTTGTTTTATTTCAAATTTGGTTTTTTTCAACAGCTAAGATACAGTTACTAAAGTATTTCATTGGCAAACCTGTAGTGACTTCACATTTGTCTAGTTTGTCAAGGTCTTGAAATGTATAAGACAAGGGAGTTTTTAAATTTAATTTCTCTCCACAGCCCCTTGGCTTTCTACCATGTTTTATACCTTTTATGCCCTTCCTCCTACCTTGTCACCCTTTCCTTCCATCTCAGTGGTTTTCTTAAATTTTGAATTAAAATTATCTGCTCATAGAATAACTGTTTCTTCTCATGTTCATAATCTTCAAAAACTAATATTTAATATTTGCAATGTCAGCCTAGTGAAATAGTTGAAATAGTTTAAAAACCAGAACTATCTCAGTTAAGCTGCAGATTCGTTATTTGTTTTATTCATTTCTTTGTTTGGTTTACACAAAAGCTGTATTTTTAATATCAATAATGATGTGCATGCTCTTGTAAAAACACAAAAGCCTAAAAGATACATAAATAAAGAATTAATAATCTCACTCTCCCTCAGTCCACTCCTTCCTCTGAGAAAAACAGTGTGACAGTGGGTTGTATATTCTTCCATATTAATCTTCTGCTTATAGAAATAGACATATAAAAAATTTCCATAGAGAATGAATATATTGTTTTCTTTATAAAAAGCATTTGACTTTTCTTTCTGTGTCTACAGAAAAAGAATAAATTGTGCACCTTGGTAGCTCAATAGTGTGTGTATGTTTACTTGTGTCATTTTAAAATTTGCATGTCATGGATGTCTTTCTAATTCATCTTTTTAATAGCTGCAAAGTGTTACATTTTATGAATATCACATAAGGTATTCAACCATTCTGCTATTGGTGGATTGTAAAATTGTTTCCCATTTTTTTGCTCTTCTTACTGTAACAAAAATCTCTATCATATTAATGAACTGATACATTCACTTTCTATCAGAGGAAAAGGAGGTGATGCATCTTAGAATTTAGAACACAGGCTTTGGAACCATGTGGTTTCAAATTTCAGTTGTGCTTTTAACTAGCTCTATGACTTTAAGCAAACTCGTTAGCCTTTATATATCCCATTTTTCCTCATCTGTACAATGGGGATGGTAACAGTAACTATGTTACAAAGTTGTAGTGAAGAGTTATGAGTATGTATAAAACTCTCAGACTTGTGCCTGGTGCAGAGTAAGCACTCAATAATTGTGAGATCTAATATTAAATGTAGTCCCAAACATTTGATGGATAAACCAAAGATGTGAACATTTTAAATATTAATATATTCTGCCAGATTACTTTTCAAAAAGGTGTTTCAGTTCACACGTGGAATATATCAAAAATACCTGTTTCCTCATATCCTCAGTCTAACTGCATGTTATTAAGTCCTTTAAACTCTTGCCAATCTGATAGATTGACAAATGGTATTCTACTGTTTTATTGACATTTTCCTATTAATAAGGCTAATCTCATGTTTAGAGGCTATTTGAATTTCCACGGGATGCCTATTTATATGTTTTGTCCAATTTTCTAATTTGTCTATTAAGTAAAACACCACTTAATAGGAATTATTTGTATATTGGAGATTAACCTTTTGTCATGTGCAAGCAAATATTTTTCTTATTCTAGTATTTATTTGACTATAATGTGTTTTGCTTTTCTTTTTTTATATTACTGATATACTTGAATTAGTTTATTTTTTTCTCTCAACTTTTAAGTTCCAGGGTACATGTGCAGGATGTGCAGGTTTGTTACATAGGTAAAAGTGTGCCACGGTGGTTTGCTGCACAGATCATCCCATCACCTATTAATCCCAGCATCCATTAATTATTCTTCCTGATGCTCTCCCTCCCCCCAGCCCCAACAGGCACCAGTGTGTGTTGTTTTCCCACATGTGTCCGTGCGTTCTCATCATTCAGCTCCCATTTGTAAGTGAGAACATGCAGTGTTTTGTTTTCTGGTCCTGTGTTAGTTTGCTGAGGATAACAGCTTCCAGATCCATTCATATCCCTGTTAAGGACATGATCTGATTCCTTTTTATGGCTGCATAATATTCCATGGGGTATATGTGCCACATTTTCTTTATCCAGTCTATCATTGATCACCATTTGGGTTGATTCCATGTCTTTGCTATCGTGACTAGTGCTGCAGTGAACATATGAATGCATGTATCTTTATAATAGAATTTTTTTTTTATTATTATACTTTAAGTTCTAGGGTACATGTGCACAACATGCAGGTTTGTTACATATGTATACATGTGCCATGTTGGTGTGCTGCACCCAATAACTCGTCATTTACATTAGGTTTATCTCCTAATGCTATCCCTCCCCCATCCCCCCATCCCATGACAGGCCCCAGTGTGTGATGTTCCCTTTCTGGTGTCCAAGTGTTCTCATTGTTCAATTCCCACCTATGAGTGAGAACTTGCAATGTTTGGTTTTTTGTCCTTGCAATAGTTTGCTGAGAATGATGGCTTCCAGCTTCATCCACGTCCCTACAAGGGACCTGAACTCATCCTTTTTTATGGCTGCATAGTATTCCATGGTGTATACGTGCCACATTTTCTTAATCCAGTCTATCATTATTGGGTTGGCTCCAAATCTTTGCTATTGTGGCTAGTGCCGCAATAAACATACATGTGCATATGTCTTTATAGCAGCATGATTTATAATCCTTTGGGTATATACCCAGTAATGGGATGGCTGGGTCAAATGGTATTTCTAGTTCTAGATCCTTGAGGAATCGCCACATTGTCTTCCAGAATGGTTGAACTAGTTTACAGTCCCACCAACAGTGTAAAAGTGTTCCTATTTCTCCACATCCTCTCCAGCACCTGTTGTTTCCTGACTTTTTAATGATGGCCATTCTAACTGGTGTGAGATGGTATCTCATTGTGGTTTTGATTTGCATTTCTCTGATGGCCAGTGATGGTGAGCATTTTTTCATGTGTCTGTTGGCTGCATAAATGTCTTCTTTTGAGAAGTGTCTGTTCATATCCTTTGCCCACTTTTTGATGGGGTTGTTTGATTTTTTCTTGTAAATTTATTTATGTTCTTTGTAGATTCTGGATATTAGCCCTTTGTCGGATGGGGAGATTGCAAAAATTTTCTCCCATTCTGTAGGTTATTCACTCTGATGGTAGTTTCTTTTGCTGTGCAGAAGCTCTTTAGTTTAATTAGATCCCATTTGTCAGTTTTGGCTTTTGTTGCCATTGCTTTTGGTGTTTTAGACATGAAGTCCTTGCCCATGCCTGTGTCCTCAATGGTATTGCCTAGGTTTTCTTCAAGGGTTTTTATGGTTTTAGGTCTAACAGTTAAGTCTTTAATCCATCTTGAATTAATTTTTGTATAAGGTGTAAGGAAGGGATCCAGTTTCAGCTTTCTCCATATGGCTAGCCAGTTTTCCCAGCACCATTTATTAAATAGGGAATCCTTCCCCCATTTCTTGTTTTTGTCAGGTTTGTCAAAGATCAGATAGTTATAGATGTGTGGTATTATTTCTGAGGGCTCTGTTCTGTTCCATTGGTCTATATCTCTGTTTTGGTACCAGTACCATGATGTTTTGGTTACTGTAGCCTTGTAGTATAGTTTGAAGTCAGGTAGCGTGATGTATATTCCTTTGCATATTTACCCAGTAATGGGACTGCTGGGTCAAATGGTATTTCTGCCTTTAGATCTTTGAGGAATCGCCACACTTACTTCCACAACGGTTGAACTAATTTACCCTCCCACCAACCATGTAAAAGTGTTTCTTTTTCTCCACAACCTCACCAGCATCTGTTTTTTTTTTTTCTGTTTGGTTTTTTGTTTTATTTTGTTTTGTTTTTGTAATTACAACTTCTCCTTCTCAGATGCTGATTTTAATAAAACCTGTTAGATACTGCAATCTTACATGTGTGGGTATTCAGTCACAAACATTATAGGTGACAGTTGTATGCCAGACATAGTGCTAGGCACACTAGTGTAAATATATTTGCATGTACATAAGATCATAGGTATGTATAAGCTATCTTGTCCTATATCCCTCCTAAACTCTTCTGCCTCTGCTGATGTAATTAAGAAGACTTATGTTAGAACTAATTCTAGATTTCCTTCTCTTATGTAGTAATAACAAAACATAAAACATCAGAATAAGTCAAAAAGTACCTTGGAGATGCATACTTCATCATTCTGTTTTGCAATAAACAACACGAAAGAGTTAAAGTGACTTTGCCCAACTGACATTATCACAAGGCTGGTAATGACAGAAAAGAAATGTGAATCCTAGTTCATTATAGTTTCCACTGTATCATAAGGCTTTATGGACACAATATTTTGTGTAGTATTGTTTACCATGAACTGTGTTGATGTTGTTAATTCAATTTGTGGAGCTATCCAGATATTTAATAATGTATCACCATACTAACTGTGCTTACTTGCTTCTTTTGTTTTTTTTTAATCACTTCTTAGAGTCTTATTTTTAAGCAGCAAGGGGAGCCACCTAGTTGAGCCACTCTCCCCTGCTGTAATGGAAAACAGTCTCCCTTCAATAAAATGGCTGTTCTAGCAGTTTGTTCTCACTGTCTGATGTGGCTTGGGGCCAGGTATTCCGTAAAGCAGATTTGAGCATTAGACTAAGAGAGTTATCCTCAGAAAGGTGTTCTGAGAAGGGCTGCCAAAAAAGTTGAGGCTTAAAAAAAAAAAATGTAAGTAGGAGTAGTAAGACGAGACTTTTAGTGGGCATTTGACTGGGGCTTGCTTTCCTCCTGGTAATAAATTGCTTGGCTATCTACAGATGCTTACAAGATGAGAAAATTGGAGTAGAAAAAAATTGTTTTAAAATGGATTTTAGCAACAGAACCCTCTGCTCTGTTGAAATTGTATGTAGAGCCCAATTTATACAATGGATAAAAAATAGATGTGCCTTATTGTTGGCAAAGATGTGGGAAAAGTTGGAACTATCATGCACTATTGATGGGAATGTAAAATAGTACAGCCAGCCACTATGAAAACAGCATGGTGGTTCCACACACACACACACACACACACACACACACACACAAACACACAAATATATATATATCTAATTATACATATATATATAATTACCATATAATCCAGCAATTTCATTTGAGTATATACCCAAATGAATTGAAAATAGAATCTCAAAGAGATAGTTTTACACCCATGTTCATGCAGCATTATTTACAATAGCTAAAAGTTGGGATGGCAGCAACTAAAGTGTTCACTGATGGATGAATAGATTAAACAAATTGTGATATATACATACAATAAGATAACAGTGTCTTTAAGAAGGAAAAAAATTCTAACTCATGCCACAGCATAGATAAACCTTAAAGACTTTGTACTAAGTAACTTAAAAGAGTTACAAAATGGCAAATACTATATGATTTTAGTTATATGAAGTACTTAAAGTAGCAAGTTAATAGAATAAAAAGTAGAATGATAGTTGCCAGGAGGTAGGGAAGGCTAAATGGAGAGTGATTGTTTAATGGATACAGACTTTTCAAATTTTGCAAGATGAAAAGAGTTCTGAAGATGGATGCTGGTGATGGCTATACAACAGTGTGAATGTACTTAATGCCACTGAACTGTACACTTTAAAATGGTTAAGGTAATTATGTGTTTTTTACCCCAATTTAAAATAAAATAAAAATAAACTAAGTGCCTCTATTGAAGTAAGGTCTAGCCAACCAGTAGCTCTGTACCAAAGTACTGTATTTTAAAACTGTTGAACAAGATGTTTTCTAAAACCTCTTTCACATTTTTCAGTTATAATCATGGTAAAATCTGTATTTGTCATTCCTGTGGACTTTTTGCTACAGAAAAGCAAAATATTTTTTTCTTAGGAAAATTGCTTGACTCTCAGAAGGAAAAATATAGCAGTGTGCTCCCCAAGGCATTGTGCAGAGGTTATATCAGATGTCTTGGAGTCCATTAGGCTGTAGCTGTAGGATGTTGTAGGGTAGCAAGAAATAAGTAACTTTGAGAAGTGGCTCTCTCATGATATACTAACATGCTGGGCTTTGTATTTCTTTCTTTCTAGGTTTTCTCCTCAAGTTTGCATTCATTTATACTAACTTATAGAAACATCCCTTCCACATTTGTCATTATGACTATAGTAAAACTATGGAAAACAAAATGAAACTGTAATATTCCTAAAACATATACTGTACACATAACTTTTAACTTGTTGTAATGTTTAACACATGACACTGTATCACTTTAAACAACATCTCTTCCTCTTATTTGTCCCATCTAATCCTCTGGCATAATGTTTTTTTCATGATTTCTGTCATTTATCCTTCCTCTTTTTGATTGCTAAATACATAATCTAAAATGTTAGGTTGCAAACTAGCTTCAAATTGGCTAGGAGCTTGGGAGAACTACTCTGAAAACTTTTTATATAAACTCTAAGGAGGTCAAATTTAGAAAAATCTCAGCTGCTGGACTTGGATCCCATTAACCACCAATCATTTATAATTAATATTAATAAATCGCAGATGACACATGTATATTGCTTAACTAAAAATGTGTGTGTAATACTAAATTTTTAAAAAGTTAGTTAAGACCCAAAGGACTTGAATATATGTATTGGAATAATGACAAGAACAAAACTACCAACATGTGATCTAGCATCTTCTACCTACAAGCACCTAAAGTTCCAGAGGAAACAGAATTATTTTTAATTCATCATATTACACATTGTATTGCTATGAAACTCTATACCTTTACACTGAAATGCCTGTTTCACAAGCCAATATTAATCTGGACAATAGGCTTATGAATCATTATAGATATACAGATATAAATATATATATATATGCACACACTCACACATACACACACCTGTTAATCTCCTAGTCTAAAACCAAATTGTTTAATATATATGGTTTTTATAATCAGAAATAAAAAAAAATATCCAAATGCTGAGTTGCTTTAAATCCTAATGTTCCATAGAGCCCCACTAAATAATATAACAGCTGGCAGGGATTTATTCATCTCTGGACACTAAGGAGTCAGGGCACAGTTGTTCAGTTACCTGGTTATATAATTCTGGGAACCTATACAATGATTAAAATGGAAATGAGACCTCCAGTTATTGCAATGAAGGTAAAATGGTTTTCCAGGGGAATTACACTTGGACTCAAATTCACCTTACAAAAAGCCAAAAGACAGAAAAATTTATTCACTTGGGCTATATGTCCTTATTCAACCATATCCATTACCATAACCATATTAACATAGATTCTTTCTGATTGGACTGTGATTTAATAATATTATTTGTTTAAATGTTGGCAATTTTACATAATTATCTCATTTAAAACTCTTTAAATATTCCAGGCATATAAGCATTATTATTATCAACTGCATTTGAAAGATGAGGAAATTGAGGCTTTGAGTGTGAGTAGTAGATTTCACACTCAAAGACCAGGACTCACACTCAGACCTAATTCTGAGTCCAGTGATATTTCAAGTATTTGAGGCTGAAAAGAGTATATAACTACCTTAAGAATGCCAGTTAATAAGCAAGTTAGTCAGTACTAGAACCTAAATCTTTTGTCAATCTGATCTTTCCATTCTGTCTTTTTCAACACTTTTGCCCCGTGTTCAAGAGGATCATTTACTTCTAATCATCTGCTCTTTTCTAACTATACTTATCACACATGAGGCTTAGCATCAACCATTATTTCTTATTAATGATGTTATCATTGTTGAAAAAATTGAAAACCTCTTTTTACCACCATCAAATCCGCTTCATCTTTCTGTTTAACAACCATTATGTTATTCAAAGAACAAACTTAACTATAATAAGCAAATTGGCCAGTGATTTTCCCTTTTGCTTCAAATCATACTGATGTTTTAAAGCCAAATAGTTTTCACAAATTGCCAGCGTCGTATTCAAATACACTAAATGGTTATGTTAGTGCTATCATGTTGTCTAAACAAAAGCGCTGTCAGTCATTAGAGTCAGTGACCTTCAGGCTGTTAAGTGGTTTGTGCAATTTTCACAGGATTATGTTTAAATATAAATCCTAATAAAGAATCTCACTTGGCTTTTTAAAAGGCTGTGAAAATTAATACCTAATCCAATTCCTATAAAATAGTATTGAAGACATAAAGTAAAATTTACTAAAAAAAATGTATTTCAAAGGTTTGGATTTTCTACTCAATTTATGAAGCATATATGGTCTCCTAAATGCTGTGTGAATCATTGGACATGCCAGACATGAAGCAAACTTCCCACCCCAGGAGGCTTCTCAGCCCGAAGCAAGCTGTAAGTGGGTAGAGTTCCAAGAGGGAACACAACGTGCATGTGCAAGGAAAGCAGATGCAGCATGACTTTGGGTCTGTTCTTTGGGAACACACAACTATATGGAAAAATACATGCTGCTCCCAATTGCTGTAGACATCTGCTGAAGGCACGTGAGATTGAGACTAGGGAATGGTGCAGAATTTCTCCTAGAATATTGTAGTTTAACTTTGGAAGCAAGGGGAATTGGCTGTTAACCAAATAAGAGTTTCATTCTAACATGAAAATTGCACAGCGTGCTCATTCATGTGGGCACACAGAGGGCGTTAAGCTATTTCTTTATAAAAATATGGGAGCATTGATTTCCTTTAGCAGTATTATTTGATATCTATTTACAGTTTAGTTGGGTTGTCAAACATCAGTGCATTTCTAATAGCATATGTATTTGTGATACCTTGCTCATGGCAAAGGCTTAAAAATTTAAAGAGGCTTTGAAATACCTTTCAGGCATGAAATTGAGCTCACAAAATAAGCTTAATGGCAAATTAGTCAGGAACACATGGATATGTTTCCTTTAAATTGTATACAGATTTTCAGAATTAAGATATGGTAAAACCTACTAGCAGTCTATTAAGCCTTCTAAGGCACTTGCAACATAATTAGAGATCTGCAAATTTAAGGTTGGCCTAATAGAAAAAAGAACAAATTTGCGTTTGCATTTTAGCATTGCCTGAGTATTTTTACAAACACTCCATTTAGCATAATTTTGAAATGGTGGATATGTTCTGATCAGAGGACTAAGAAGTATGAAAAAAGCAAAAGAAACCTGTTTTTAAAATCAGGGTAATAGATACATTAAGAAACTGCTTCTGTGCTAGTTTTTATTTTGTTACCATTGTCCTATGGGAAGATGAGGACTATAATTTTTCAAGTTGACCTCCCTGCCACCATATTCTCTAGAGCCACTAGAATGGAACTAGTCTTACTCTGCTTTCCTCAAAGATTTAAGTATGTGTGTGCTACACAATTATTTAACACTTCAATAATAAAATAATTGAAAGTAATTGTATGGAGTCATAGAACTGAACGTAGTCACCAACACATTTTTTTAAAGTATTTTATGGTCTATTTGTGTTTCTTTTCAGTGATATAAGAGATTTTCATTTGAAGTACCCAGGAAAGTTTTCGTAGGGCAGTTCAAAGGGAAGTCTGACAGAAAGAGTGGTTAGGTTGATGGAGAAGCTTTCTACCCTTGGGCAGCTGTATCTTAAACTTTAAACTAACCATGGAATCATATGAGTGAGGAACTCTTAGACTTCTTTCATTTATATCCCTGACTTAAAGCACAGATGCATGAGAATTTATTTGATTTTGAGACTTCTTAGTGAATAGATTTTCAACCTTACTTCAGTGCAAAAAGGTGATTTTCCCCAGCTTATCAAAAGCTTTCAACGCTCATTCTCTTTACATTCAATAATTCATTTGTCTCCTAATGTATACATTTTCTCAAATTAAAAATAATTTATTCATTTATATTTTTTCCTTTATTTGCCCTTTTGTCTGTCTTAAGTTTGCCCATTGGTTTTATTTTGGTTATTTGTCTAACTTAGAAAATAGAATTCCTTTATTGAATATAAAGTCCCAAAGCATATTATTTAGTTTGTGTTTCAATATTCAGCATCTTGAGGAATATTGAAAACCAGTAAGTAAGAGCTTTGCTAGTTTCAATTACAGAACATGTTTGGAAAACATGCAGTTGTGTTACCTTCTTCGGTGGTGGCATATGGTTAATCTACCACCACCAAGTGGAAATTGGGTAAGTGACTACTTCAGTTATCAAATAATACTACCTGGTAATATCAATTTTGTTGATATATGAGCATAAAGTACTGGAAAACTTTATACTTTTGGATCATTTAAGTGCATCTAAAAATCATAGTTTGTTTCAATATTAATTTGCTTAAGAAATCCTTTTTCTTCCTGTCAACATTGCAGAGGCCAATTTTAGCACAGTTGTGACAGTTCCTTCTAACTCATAAATTACAAATCGATGGCCTTAAACTGATTTTGTTATTACTCAGCCTCATTTCTGCATCTTAAGACTGGTCTCATCCTGAAAACTAGTAAGAAGAGATCTAATATCAAACCTGGATATTCTTAAAGACTGGATTATTTAAGACTCGTTCACCAAATTTTCTAATACCAGTAAATGTGGACACATTATAGTGAATAAGGGTATTGTTAGCCAAATTCTAAGATTCATCTTAAATTGTTTTCTTATAAGAATTGTGTATTTATCATTTTAAAAATCACTATTATTTTAAAACACTTAGAAAGTGACCATCTGAAAATGATGTGCCTTTGGATGCTCTGTAATGTTAAACAGATCCAGACATAAAGACAAAAGTAAATTCCAGAGTATTTTTGTAGCCATGGAATCACCATAAAAAGGGGTTTTTGACCCCAATGTTACCGTAACGTTGTCTTCAGCATTTCATATTTAATTACAGTAGATTACACACCAATATAATAAATATAGATTTATGAGATACTTTAATGTTCTAAAACAAATGAAAACCACCCAAGAGGAGCCTCACCAAACCTGAGGTTGTCCAGATTGCATTGACTAAGATTAAGTGAAAGATCATTCATCTCCAGAGGTCATGCAATTAATCTCAGAGTGGGAGTTAAAGCAATGACTAAGCAGAAAAGGAAGCCAAATACAAGCTCGTAACAAAAGGAGCTGGGGCTCCAACATCAAGGAACTTGTTATTTCCTTTTTATTTATTTATTTATTTTTTTTTTTAATAGACCTAAAACACTCATTCCTTACTACTGGTTTCTTTGGGTCCTAAAATTCCGCTTGGTTAGGTCAGCTATTTTCCATATTTTTGATACGGTCAAACAAATACAAAGAATAAGCTTTTAAAAAACTACAATGGGTTTTCATGTCTAGGAAAACAACATGACACTTCATTTTATGTGTCAACAGAAAGTAATTTAGGATGAACGTATAATAATCCAGGGTTTGGACAATGAAAAAGCTCAAGATACACTTTAAGGAAGACATATTCTACTCCAGGGTTTTATAATTATTTAAATTCAAATAAAAGTCAAAGTTCATCTTCACTTAACTCAGGTACCTGACACCTGTTGCAAAATATTGAGGAAAATGTTTGGCTGTCATTCCGTGAAGCTGAATCTTTATACCCTTGCTTGATAATCCCTCAATTCCCTGTGGCAGCAAATTTTTATTTCTAGTAAACAAAACTTGTTGTTTCCTTCACCTTATTGAGATTCCTAAACCTTGTATTTTAAACCAAGAATAATTTTGAACTTGGTCATTCCTTATTGTGAGGACTTCCTCCAACTAGGGTGAATTATGACCCACGATTAGCCTCCCTTTGGAGTTTATGATGTGAAGTGCCACAGCTGATGGCCCATGAAAGAGACTGCTAAGTCTATTGCTCACATCAATATTCCCACTGGATATTTTGCTCATTCCTTGGGAATTTCAAAGAATAACAAATAACCAACAAATCATCAAAAACTATAACATGTTACCCAATTCTTGGGAATAAGCCAGTGAGACTAAAATCTGCTTAAGTATCACAAATGTGAATTCCCAGCATTTCAAGCTTGTAAACTGTATCCAACACTCACCAATGTCTATTCCATTTCTTAGCTGTACAGAAGGCGCACATTCATCTGGTAACTGTCAACAATGAGGTTCCTTCCTTCTTGAACCCAGCTGGCCATACAAGCAGGCAGGAGTTGCATGTTTGACCCTGAGACAGCAAAGGGTATTGCCCTGTTGGGAAGACAACAGGATTGCAATGTAATCTGGAATCAATTTGAGATTACCACCAGATGCTCCATGCCAGTAATAAGTGCTGATCATAAGACTTAATTTTGTATGCTATTAGAATTAATGATAAGGTATAAGCATAGTATGTCCCAAACTATAGGAATGAATAAGAGCAGAGTGAAAAACTGAAATGGTAAAACAAGAATAGAAGTTTTAAAATAGGTAAATTGAAAATATTTGTTTACTTTATTTTTATAGCTTGAGTAAAAGAGTTGGAAGACAAAGGAGAAAAGGACTTGCAAGAAGCCAATTTTTTTTTATGAATGTGTTTGTTTTTCCTCAAAAGTCAGTTGTAAATGCTCTTCAGGGAAGGGAGTCAGAGAGAGCCAAATAGTGGTCTTAAAGTTTTGTTTGTGTTATTATAGTTTTCTTGTTTTTTTTACAAAAAAGAGAATGGTGAAATAACTTTTGCCACATTAGTATTAGTCTCATAATCAATGGAACACAGTCCTTTTTTGAGTCATTCCTGAAATAGAAATGAGCATGAAATGAGCCTGGTATTCACTGAATATTAATAGGTACATTTAGCTGCATGTCTAGGACTGTGCAGTATATGACAGATCCTTTACTAGTCATCTTGAATTTAAATATTGAAATGTTAACTAATTATATTTCACTGTATAGACTTTTAAATAGTAGATTATATATTATAGTTGGCAAGGGGAAACATATTGTATTATTTGGCTGGACAACAGCTAATAGTATCACAGACACCTCCTTGAGATTCTCTAAGTTCTACACATAAGCTTCTTAATTACCAAACTCATAACGGAATATGTGTCTTGAAGCAGCTTTAACATGAGTCCTATTTTTTATATAATTATAAAAATAAAAGTCACGTTAAAAAATGATTAATATTGGTGCAAAATGGTTTTAGGTATCCCTTCAAAGATTTTCCTAAAATGATTTGTAATCTGGCAAATAAAAATATTCTCCATGCTATAAATATGCTCAGTAATAAGTCAGAAGTAGAATATCAATTTCTGTGAATTTTCAAAGAAAAACATGCTGGGTTAAGGGCCAACATGATATAACATTTATTGCCTTGTATTACATTATACACACACAAACACACACACGTTTTGTGAACTTTTATAAATGGAATCAATAAAAATATGTGTATATAAAATATATTGTTCTAGATATCAACTATATTTTTATATTATACTTCAAAAATATGAAAATATTGCTGAGAAAGGACCATCTGTGTCTTCTCACATATAACTTTTCTTGATTATTTCTAGGAAAGCAGACTAAACACACAGTTCTGACATAATACAGCATCCCATTTTGATTTCTGGTTAGCTCAGAAGGCTTTACCAGCCATAGAAAGTCTCTGAAAAGGGCAAAACTTTCTGACCTCAGGAGGTTGTGATACGAAGAACTGAAGCAGTGAACACCCAGAGGAGAGAAAACATGGGAATAAATTCACCAAAGTTCTGTAACCACAGTGATGTGGGTGCATGGAGGAAGACATAATTTCATTCTTAAAGAATGTCCCTGTTTTCACATTCTTTCAATTGTCTTAAAGTTGATCTTGCAGATGATATAGTCCAGATGAATTTCTGCTTAATAAGAATTCTTGTTCACAAATTGACAGAAAAATATACCAACCATATATGTAAAAATAAAGTGGAGAATACCCAAGCATACCATAATACCTTTCTCATAATTCAGCTAATAATCTATCAGATCATTTTTAGGAAAAGGAAATTTTTGCTTCTGATAAGAATTAGATTGAGAGTAGAGAATTAGATTGAGAGTAGAGGTATAAACTTGTAATAAAAATTAGAATGTAGTTTCTTTCTGATGCTCCACTTCCTTTGATTTATTAGTTTGCATCTTATCAATAAATTCAACTTATCCAAATTTGCTGGAACAAAGTTTTCAGAAAGCAAATTAAGGCTCTTATGTGCTAATATTCTGTGTAGACAAATTAGATGCTGCTCATAACCAAAACGATCTCATTTAGTTTACCCTAGAACATTTGAATAGTGGGATGAGGGTCTTTAAAACTGTTTTGGACATGTGAACTGAAATATAAGAAAACCATTACAAAGTTGGGTTTGTATTAGTTTTCTGTTGCTGTTATCATAAATTACCAAAAACTTAGTATCCTAAACGACACAAATTTATTATCTTACAATTCTGTAGGTGAGAAGGTTGACACAAGTTTTACCATGCTAAAACCAAGGCATCAGTAAGGCTGTGTTCCTTTTTGGCAACTCTAGGGTAGAATCCACTTACTTGTCTTTTCCAGGTTTTACAGGCTGCTCACAATCCTTGGTTCATGGCCCCTTTCTCCAGCCTCAAAGCCTCAAGTGGCAGGTGGAGTCCTTTTCACACAGCATTTCTCTGACACACTCTTCTGCCTCTTCTTCCACTTTCCACTTTTAAGGACTCATGTAATTAAATGGACCAATCTGGATAATTCCAGATAATCTCTGCATCTCAAGGTCAGCTGATTAGCTAGATGCTAGAAGTGAAAATAACAAAGATATGCAAATATGTATGAGACTCCTTTGGAAGTTCATAATTTCATGGGAGAATTGGTTGTAAACAAATAAATGCAAAATTGACAGATGTGTCCTCTGGAAATAGAGGAGATAAATTATTATTGGCTCTTAAAGGCCAAGTAGAATTTTCCAGCTAAAGAAGAGAAGAACTTCCCATTGAGAAGCAGCATCAATAAAATCACAAAAGCAAGAAAGAGCATGATGTGATCAAATTATAGTGAACTATGTAGTGTGACTGAGCAAAGGCAAATTAGGGAAGGAGGTGCTGTTCAATAACTTAACCAAGAGTCAGATTCGGAAGGGCCTTCTAAGCCATGCTGAGAACTGGGAGTACAGGCACTGGGCAGATTTAAAAACAAACAAAAAACCAACAGGAATAAAAGACCAGCCCTCTGCACTATAAGAAGATAACCTCACAGCAAAGTGGAAAATATCTGGAAGAAAACAAACAAACAAACAAAAAACCCACCTAATCTTTGCAAAAATCATTCTAGAGGTTCTAGAGGTGACAGAGGTTTGAACTGAATGAGGATGAAGAAGGAATGACACATTTGAGAGATATGCAAGAAGTAAGGCAGATGGCCTTGAGTGGGTTAACGACTTTCACCAAACATCTTGAAAGAATTAAGTGCTCCTCAGATTTTACCCAAACCAGATTAAGGCTGTTCTATTTTTAAAGGTGAGTTGATTCATTCAGCTGTTTTACAGTTTCATAGAGACCATTTATTATCGTTACTAATTATTTTTATTTTAGGGATTATAATTTTAGAATTCTTTTCATTTTCAACTACTTATATATCATTTGTTTCTCATACCTACCCCAAATAATGAGAATAGTAGGAATTATTGATTCTATTTTATAAATGAGGCAAACAAAGCACAGAAAGTGCTTTACTTAAGGTCACATTGCTGATGAGTAATATAGCCAAGTTTAAAATGCACGTTTTCTGATACCTATTTCGGATATTTAAAATTTAATGGCCCACTTTTTTTAAGCACACATTTTAAAAGATGAGGTCCTGAGAGTCTAAGTAATATCCCCCAAAGATAGACAATGACTAAATAGCTTGGCAGAAAATCAAACTCAGATCTTTCTAACTTCAAAGCCCAAGGTCATAGCAGCTATACATTACTGCATCCCTCCTCACCTGCTGGAGAAGATCAGGGAAGAATTAATAGAGAAGTAGCCTTTAAAATGTATCTTGAAGGATGTATGTAGGTAAGGGGTGATCTTCAAGATACTTAACAACTAGTACGGTAAAATATATAAATACAGTACCTCATATATAAATATGTTAAATATATTATCATACATAGATAATACAACTGCTTACCAGGTGTTGTTAGCAGTAGTGCAAATCATTTGTGAAGTTATTCAGTGATGCCTGAAAAGAGTTGCTAATTTTTAGAAATCACCTGGTATTGTTTTCAATTTGTTAGGGTTGATTCACACACCCACACCCAGACCCATTCATATTCAGGGAAGGCTTCCTCAGAGACATTTTGTGCTTAACTCCTTAAATCTTCTGCAGTTTAAAAGTTCCAGCAGAGCTTGCAGGATCCAAAAGTGGGCTTGATTAAGGGTGGGCAAGATGTAATGGACAAAAAAGGGATTCACCTTCCTCTCCCCAAATTCTGGCATAACAGATAAACAAGTAAGCCAATCTTACTTCTGCTTTCCTTCAGTATTTTCACTCCTCAATATTTGAAGTCACTTCCTGACTACTAGTCTTTCTCCTAAGTATTCTCTGGAGATAAGAGAATGGCTTATATACAGTCATTGATCATGTATCCCCGTTTCTACCTGTCTCAGTCCATTTTTGTATTGCTATAACAGAATACCTACGGCTGAGTAATTCATTCAAAAAAAGAGGTTATTTGGCTATCAGTTCTGCAGGCTGTACAAGAAGCATGGCACTAGTATCTGACTCTGGTGAGGGCCTCAGGCTGCTTCCACTCATGACAGAAGGAAAAGGGGAACTGGCACGTGCAGATCATATGACTAGAGCAGAAAAGAGAGAGTGTGTGAGAGAATGGAGAGAGAGAGAGAGAAGGTGCCAGGCTCTTTTTAACAAGCAGCTCTCTGGGAAACTCTCGTAGGAACTAATATAGAGTGAGAGCTCACTCATTACCATGAGAATGGCACCAAGTCATTCATGAGGGACCCACTCCAGTGACTCCCAAACACCTCCCATTTGGCCCCACCCCAAACATTTGGGCTCAAATTTCAACATGACGTTTGCAGGGTCAAATATCGAAACTACAGCATTATCTTAACTAGGTCTTAAGGTACATATGAAGTTTACTTTGCTCAGAAAATAAAAACCAAACATATGGGATATTTCAAGCTCTTTACCCCTTTAAAACTTTTTTTCTATCTATTTCGTCTGGCCTTCTTTTTTCCAGGGTCACTTTATTTGATTCTTAAATACTTCAATTAAATAAGAAATATTTATTTTAGAGATTAAGACAGTGTTCTTAGAGATTGAGTAAGACAGTGTTCATTCTTTCAGGAATTGTCACATTTCCTTTAATTTTCAGCTCATTTGCTTAAGCCTTTCCTGAGACTTTCTCTTCCCATTAATTGCATTGCACATAACATCTGCTGTCCTTGCTACACCCTCTTAAATGGAAAGTTTCATCATACTACCCAATGGTCCATTTTGGTGGCATTCCACTGAAAGAAAAATTCAATGGATTACAACAAAAGCCACAGTTATTCGAAACTCAGGGGGAAGTCAGGCTTCTGAGACTGTGTAGTGCCACTTCAAAAGAGGATACAAAAGCCCCAAGATCAGGCAAGATGGGCTAGAATCATATTTCATGACTTTAAAGGAAGACTACATTCTCACCTCCACCAAATAAAGCATCATTTATGCTTGCTATAGAAGATAATTAAGAAAGACGAGGTTGTTTTGTCATCTTTCAACTTTTGACAACCATCCCAAGTGCTTTCCTCTCTTCCTCTATTTCTCTTTTATTTGTTCCTCTTCCTGACCACCTCTTTTTCTCTAAACAATTGCAAAAACTTTTTGGTAGACCACTGTTTTCCAGCTTTGGGCTAAGGGATGGACTCTGGTCCACACTCCCAACCTCAGGGAAACTTTGAAGTCTTCAAATCACTAAAACTGTCCTAGAACTCAAATGCTTTCTGGAAACAAGAGAATGGAACTCTTTCTAACTTCTCTGTTCCAACCTGGACTTCCTAATGCCATTTCTTGAAACAGCTTTAGGGATACTCTAGTTATTCATCATTGACTTGGTCCCAAAGGACCAAGCATGACAAGTCAAAATGATATTCCTGAAAACATGATATAGCTCTCTGGAGTTCACTGTAAACTCTTGAAGCTGATATTGGAACACAAGTAGCTAACTGGCTTAGTACTCTACAATAAGTGGGACTTATTAAGACAGGTTGTTTGGGACACTGGGTAATCACAGTATGCCTGCATATGAGAGAGTAACACCAAAGCATCTCTGTCTATGCCTGTCCTTCTCCAACTCTAACTCAAATTAAGTCATGGCCATGAAATCAAGAAAAGGGAATATTATCTTTTTCATTTAATTCATTCAATGAATATTTATAGACTCACTACTGTTCTCATGCTCTTGCCAAAGAGAAAGAAGGAGCTACCACAGCCTTTAGGGCAATAGTAGCAGTGCTTACTAATATACCAGGAATATCGGCCTTACATGTCTCCCCTTGTGCACAAAATTATGCAAATAAATCAGGGAATCACTGCTAGAATCTCCCAATACTATCCACCCCACCTGTATTAGTGCATTCTCACACTGCTAATAAAGACATGACCGAGACTGGGTAATTTATAAAGGAAACAGGTTTAATTGACTCACAGTTCAGCATCGCCTCAAGAAACTTACAATCACGACGGAAAGGGAAGCAAATGCATCCTTCATATGGCAGAAGGAAGAGAAGTGCTGAGCAAAAGGGGGAAAAGCCCCTTATAAAACCATCAGATCTCATGTGAACTCACTCACTATTACGAGAACAGCATGAAGGTAACCACCCCCGGAATTCAATTACTTCCCACTGGGTCCATCCCACCACACATGGGGATTATAGGAACTATAATTCAAGGTGAGATTTGGGTAGGGAAGCAGGCAAACCATATAACCACCCTACTCCAAAATAATCAGTCCTGTGGATTGCATTTCCTTTTCAATACTTTGATAGGTAAATAAAAATTAAGGTTGAATTTCTATAAAGAGTAAGTTCTTTATATTTGCAGTTACTACATTAATTGTTCTTCCTAATATGATGAAAACTGGAAACAAACTTCAATACCACCTTGACAAATTGCAAAAGGGCCTAGAAATATCAATTAAAATTAGTAGATAATATATTGGGTTGCACATAGGGACCCAATCAAACAATAGAAGGAAACACACTAGTTAGTAGCAAAGAAAGAGGAGTGAAATCTACTAATGATAATGTTAATGTTGGGAGGGAAAGTATGCCTAGGAGGTTGACTATCCAAAGAATGAAAGTAACTATTTGATTTCTTCTGCATTAATCAGATGCTTATTAGAAAGCCATATTCTATTTTCCTCAGGACATTCTGAAAGTTTGTGAAGAGAAAAAGTAGATAGGGTACAAGTCTTAATATGCTACATGGAAAATATGGTTAAGAAAAAGTTAAAAGTCATATAAGTTACAGAAATCACCAAATTTAAAGATTCAAATTTCTAAAGAGCTCTTGTGAAAGGATGACACTCTTTTCAGAATCAATAAAAATTACATTGGAAAACAGGCTGTCTTGGAATAGATACTTAAAATTCACCCAAAAAATAGAACTTTTCCATCAGTGGTGGAAAGGGACCTATAAATAAATATGTGCATATAAATTTATATATTAAAAATATATACACACACAAACATACATACACATTTGCTGCCCGGGTCTATACTTCCAAACCTACCCTCATCAATAATGATAGAGAAAGCACAATGAAAAGCTGTAAAATAGATACAGTAAAATCTTGCTAATCTTGCTAAATTACAGGGTGGGTATTTCTAGATTAGTTAACACTTAACCTCCAAACAAATTTTAAAGATGATTAAGTCAGTTGTATTCCCCTCCAAGTACTATATGTAACCACTATTGATGAAGTAATTACAAGGAGCTATCTTGCTGATTGTGGAAATGGACGTTGAAAGTATTTCTGATTAAGAACAGACAATTGCTTCAACAAATAGAATGGGAGAAAAGGTACTTAGAACAATCTGCATTACCTGCTATAGGTGAAATACTCCCCTTATCATATATTATGGGTAAAGTTTATCACAAATTTTAATGTAATAGAGGTTGAGTGGGGTTTTCTATGTTTTTCAAACTAGTTAAGAAGCCAGTAGTTTGAAGCAAAATCTGCAACAGAAGAAGAATGAGTAAGATCCTGAAGCATAGTGAAACCATTTAAGAATGTATTTGAAGATGCATGAAAATCATCTTTACATATGTAGTTAATAAATAGCTGAAAACATTAAACCATCACTATAAACATGTATATTATCTGTAGCTAAAATTGCATGGAGTGGGACACATGATACGTGGAGCAGCACAAATAAGAAATTGGGTAGTCATTTTTCCCCACATGATACAATTCCAGATTAAAGGTACATTTTTCCCCATAGACCAATAAAAAGCTTTAGAGAAAGACATAGTGGGCTGTGTTAGCATGAGAATTAGACAGCACAGTCAACTAGTGCATAACATGATGAAAGAGTAGAATAATATCAAGATTTCTTGTATAATCAATCACAGCAAACATGTCAGCAAGTATGAAGCCATCCGCTCCTGTCCATACAACCCAGTAGACAATTTGGGTAAGGGAGTGAGTATAGCAGTGCCAAATGTGGCTATCAACACTTCTTCTGTTTGTCTCCAAAGAACAAAATTCTAAGACAAGCTCTTAGAACAAATGGAAATTTATCCGAATGAAAATCAAATGATAAATGCCCAGAGAATATTCTTTCTTTGGAATTCTTTCAATTCTTTAATTTAACCAGCTGGAATAAATTTTCAAGTAGCATTCTGCTCAGCCTTTTGAAATGAAGGACTTTTCTGTTAATTGGAAAGTTATATTCCATCAAAGATGAAGACAGTGATTTTGCCTTAGTGATTCTTAGAAAAAATAAAAGGCATTTGGTGAGTATTTATCATAAACTGATTCCAGAACATGTATTTTAAGCATGAATGAATGAGCTGTGAGCCTACACATTTAACTAAGGAAAAATAGGGAAAATTCAAATACAAGTTATATTTTAAACTCTACATAAAAGCTAACTTTCACTATGCTCAGTCATGAGAGGAATATGTAAAGAGAAAATAGAAATAGAAACCATTAATTCTGAGAATGAAAGATGGATAATACAGCTGTGGTTCCTGATTTTCTGAAGCAAATGAATTACATAAGTCAACACATTTAAGTGTTCTTTACTGTGTTACTGGAATATGTGTTATTGGGGCTGGGGAAACATGAGAGTCAACTCAAAAAGATCTACAGCAAGAAAATAAAAATTTACTAGGAAAAAATTCTTTTGAAAATTCATATTTTTAAAGCAATCTGTACCATAGGCAGTACTTTAAACTTAGTCATTGATTACGGATATATTAAATAACATTGTTACATTTAAATTTTAAATTGGCACGTTAAGCAAACTAATTTATCACAAATAATGTGAAAAGTTGTTTAAAAATTAATGATAGTCAAGTACTAAAGAAATAATTTTTCCAGATTTCTTAAAGGAATCACTGGATAGATGGTCTGAATTATAATTGTGTATTCTGATTTAAAATAATTTTATAGGAAGACTTCTAGGTAATACTATTTATGTACTTTCAGTCTGGCAATGTGTGTATAACTGAAAATTTTCAAACAGGCTGTTTCACTTTTTTAAGTATTTAAATTGCTAAGAGAACTTTTTAAAGGGTAATATGAAAGAAATATTTAATAAGTTCCATAGACTCACGCATATTCTCCAGCTTGAGACGGAAGATGGTGGCTGAAGCAGCAGGGGGCGCCAGCGGGCATGGTGGTGAGATAAGGACAGGGTAGAGTACGTGTTACAAAAGAAAAGATGAACACATCAATTCGTTTTTGAGATAGTCACTAATATTTTGAGAGGACTAGGTCCAAACTGAAAATTTGGGATAGAACATGACAATGTTGCTAGGCAGGCTTTAATAGTCTTTGAAATATTAGCGTTAGGACACCCCACTGGCTAAATTTCTGAAGATAGGTAATAAAATTCCCATGTTATAAGCTCATAAACATTATATAAAACAACCAAAGTATCCTATTCAGGGTCATTTTTTTTCTTAAGGGAACAATAATATTCATTCAACAAGCTAGTCATGAATTTCACGGCAAAAGTGATGAATAATATTTGATGGTGCTTAATAGATGAAATTTACCAATATACCCTTTGATAACAAGTAAGAATGAAAATAAATTTACATGCTTATTTAATAGATAAAATTATTTAAAACCCAAGATCTAATTCAAAATGTGTTATGCAAACATGCTTAGATCAAGAAATTGTCTACATGTAAGTCAATGTATCTGATTTAGTTTCCAAGAGTTTTATGATCTATCCTAAGGTGATAGGATTTCAAAGTCAAGATAAGAACTTCTGGTCTGAAGAAAAAATTACTTATTGCAAATGAACTTTTAACCAAAAAGCAGTTGCTTCAAGAGAAATAAACCCACACAAAAGAATGCAAAATCTAAAATATTTAATATAAACTATAATACCCTGCTAGCTTTTAAAATATTATACAATACAAAATATCCTTTACTTTTATAATGAGTAAAATTCGTAAACATTGCCAATATTTTTAAAAATCTTTGGGTACTTTCTCCCCTGATCACTTTTAACTGTTCTTTTAATATAGAACAGGAAGGCATCCTAGTATGCAATACCCAATGCCTTTAATAGTTTCTTTTGGACTCCAGCTAATGGCCCTTTTAAATGGAAGCAAGGATTCCAGGCAGCAGAAGCAATGAGGTGGAATGGAGTTAGCTCGAATGAAAGGGTTATGGAAACTTCTGGCAGGACATTGAGCCAACATTCAAAATTTCGGATTCTGAATCTTTAGTGGATAATAAAATTATGTAAACAACGGAGAAAAAAATCTGTAAAGGCCTATTGGCAATGGTCCATTTGTAAGGAAGGTATTTAATTAGGCAAAAGAGTTTATTATGCTTAAAGCAGACTATGAAAATACGTATTCTAAAAAATTGTGATTATTGATATTTATGATGTCTACTGTAAGGTGAAATGATTTATAATAGGACTGCATTCAAACCTCAGTAGCATTTTAAAATTTTAAAGCTACATAATTTTTCTTTCTCTTTTTTAGTATTAAGTATAACAAAATATGAAAATATGTGATAATTTCATTAAAGTTTCAAAAATATAACGGTAGTCTAATGGAAAATAATTTCTAAACTAAATATAAATGATGTATAATTTTCAAGTTACATATATATATATATCATACCTCTATATGTTGGGGGAGTGGAAATACTAAAATATAGGCTTGTAGCAAAAATAAAGAGAATAGAGAATGAGATAGTGCTGAATGGTGCTGACTAAAAAAGTTTATTCCAAATGCTGTTAAGTTCTGAGTTAATTTCTGATAAGCAGCTTTTTCTTGCCCAGCAAATTCAAATTTCAAGAGATTAAGAAAGTACACTCCAAATCTTGATTTTTATAAAATTCCTCTTTTTTTAAACAGTTAGACCACAGCTGGGCTCTTTCCTTGCCTCCGTAGCTGAAGTGACATAAACAAGGATGGCATGTCACATTGTGCTCTATTAAGAAATAATGTGGAGGCAGAAGGGTGCTGTGGTTAGGAACCCTCCCTATCCTCATCTGTAGAACAGGGGTTGAATAGAGCTTCTAGGCACCGTACTCTTACTTAGAAGTTGGCCTGGTACATATTAAAAGTAATGGCACAAACCACAATTATTTTGCACCAACCTAATAAAAGTGGGTGTTGAATTTTAGTTATAATTATTCTTACTATTTTTAAAAACAAACTATCCAGGTCATCTTCATCTTGATCTGCAGCAGGGTCCTAATTGGGAGCTGAGAACACAGGGAGGAGAAATGTAAATAGTCTAGCCTGGGAATAGGTTAGGAGAGTGAGGAAGGTTTCCCTGAAGGCCAGAGAATTCAACAGTAAGTCTGAGTTAGGGCAAGGGATCTAGAAACTTCATTCTAGATAAATGTATCCAATATATGGGAGCAGTAAACATTATGGTGGGACAAGTGCAGGGGTGACTAAAAAGACAAGTGTGAGGCCAGCAAAGTAGATAAGTAAGCAGGGGTCATATCACAGTGGACAAGGACCCTGAGGGCCATGTTAAGAAGCTTGGGTTTATCTGCTTTCATTTCCTAAAGTTTATACTCAGTGACTTCCAATCATTATGTTCTTGTTTCTGAATTCCCAAAACAGCATGATACAAATAGATTGCATCTCTTAAACTGGTCCTTTGAAATTGATGATAAAATGTTATTTCAATCTCAGTATATTTTAATGGTCAGAGCTATCTTTGTAAAAGTGGGCTCCAAGTAATATCACAAATTAATAGCATTTAGTAGAGTATGTAATGATGTATCAAATTATTTTTCTTTGAATAATTAATCAGAAGCATCTTGAAAATTAAATAGAAAAGGCAATAGAATTCGTGTGTAATCTACGGCATACGTAAATCAGGTAGCTTTAAATTTCAATTTGGAGAAATTAAGTGTCTGCTTATTTATCAAAAAGCAAAAGACATTCATTCTTTGATATTTTTACTATATTTGTTGTAAATTCCTAGGTTAAATTTAGAGCGAGAAGAATAAGTTTTCTATTTTATTAAAACAAACAAAAGACAAAAGATTTCGATGCATTTCTCAATTTACTTGGTAATAATATAGGCCTGTAAATATGTATCTACATGATACATTATAATTGCCCCCAAAAAAGAAAAAAGTCGTACTATAGCAATTCCTCTTCCTTGCAAATTTTCCCAGTGATATCTTAATTTAAAGTAACAGGCCAGTGGCTCACACCTGTAATTCCAGCACTTTGGGAGGCCAAGGCAAGCAAATCACCTGATGTCAGGAGTTCAAGACCAGCCTGACCAACATGGTAAAACCAAACCCCATCTCTACTAAAAATACAAAATTAGCCAGGCATGGTGGCACACACCTGTACTTTGAGCTACTCGGGAGGCTGAGGCAGGAGAATCACTTGAACCCTGGAGGCGGAGATTGCAGTGAGCCAAGACTATGCCATTGCAGTACAGCATGGGCAAAAAGAGCAAAACTCCGTCTCAAAAAAAAAAAAAAAAAAAAAAAAAGAAAGAAAGAAGAACAAAAGCTGGAATTTTCATTCTCTATACATAATAATCAGGTCCAATTCTAGATTCAAAAATAATAAGATCAACCCCTTTTTCATACTGTGAGTGCTTTATATAAGGCATAAAGCCATGGGCTTCCGGTTGAATTTCATTCCACACCAAATAAGAAAAGAAAAATGTAATACTTATTTAATTGGTTTGAGTCATAGAATTCGTGATTATTTAGTCCTCAGTCTGTAATGTGGAATACATTTTTAGTATTTGTGTAAAAATTATAACCTAGTTTGTCTTGGGAAGTGAACTACTTACAGCTCAATGGCTCCCCTTAGTGACACTTTGCAAGAAATTCACAAAGCAGCAGCTTTTATGCAGACCTATAGACAGATTTTATCCAAACATCAAGAAAATAGCTGATATTCATAATTTAAGTGGTTCTCAATAAATGAATTACAGTTGTGATTCTAGGGAGAACAACTCTTTTATTCATAACCTCATTATGTTTAAAGGATATTGAACGTGTTGTATGGTTTGCATTTTCACTTGGAATTTAAATATATACTATGTAAGTTAGGAAGAATAATTCAGGATCACTCTGTCATTTTTTACATGTTTATTTTTTCTAGTTCATATATGCACTTGAACAGGTTTTAAAAAGATAAACTGCAACTAATTTAATTTATATCTGGGTGCCCATTCCAAATGTGCCTATTAAGAAAACTTGTCTTAAAATTAGTAGCTACAGTAAGTCAAAAACATATTTGATATTCATTAGGAAAAATGAAAGAAACAGGAGCAACCATGCAATTTGAAGTAAGTTTTGAGAGTATATATTTGAAGAAATTGGGTCTTCTGTTGCTCTGCAGCTTTGGCTTTTAAATGTGGTTGCACATCAAAGTAAACTGCAGGGGGGGATGTGAACTTGTTATTGACTACATGTTCTTGGGCCCCTCATAAGAAACACTGAATCATAATCTCCAGGGGTGGGATCTAGGAATCTGTATTTTTATATGTTTTGAAACATTGTCTGCAGAAGGCCATAGGAAATGTTTATGTAAAAGACTGTATGTGTTTATACTAACAGAAAATAATTTCAGAATCTTAAAAATATCAATTATAAATTCAATTATGTGATACTAGTATGCAACAAAATCTTAAATAAATATGGCTTTTTGGTCTACATGGAGATTTTAGCTACTCTTTCAAAAATTAAGGCTCAAAAATACCAACCACTGACTACATTCCCTCTATGGCATCTTATTACTTGCAGCAATTTTCTGAAATAGGAAATAAGGTAACATGTAAGAATAGCCTATTGGCCTTTTCTAAACTCATCACAGAAACATCCAAACTCTGGCCTGCTATCTGAATTCAATACTTGCCCTTCTCTAGTTTTCAGTACACTGGTCCTCAGGACAAACTCCCAACATGGCAATTGAAGCCCGTATATCTTTTCAGCTTCTCTGGGTAATAGTCTATATATAGACTCTGATCAAACCAAGGAAGTCGACTTTCGATGCCCCAGATTCACCATGTCCTTGCATGCCTTAGTGCATGTTAACTGCCTGGCATGCACTTCTTCCCTCATCAGCCTAGCAAATTCTCAGTCATTCTTTTAGGTTCACCTCAAACATCATTACATCAGGGGAATTATTTTCAGTCTCTGAAATCATTTTCAGTTTCTCTTCATGGAGTTCAATGCTTTCCCACTGTACCCCCAACAGGACCTTGTACGCATCTCTATTTTAGCATTAGCATGTGACTATAATTATTGGCAGTCTCCGTATCTCACTTATATCCCCAGGTTTTATCACACATTTTTGGCACAGAGTAGGGGCTTTGTTCATGTTTGTGCAAGGGGTTAATAATATTAGTTTTCATTTGTCCCATGAGTAACATATGCCAGTCACCATGCTAAGTGCTCTACCAGCATCTCATTTAATCCTTATGAAGTTTAGCAAGAAGTAAGGATTATTGACATTTTAAATATATCAGAGTTAATCCTGAGAAATATCAACAACTTGCCAGAGTTCACACAACTAGTTGGTGGCAGACCTAGAATTTGAAAACAGCGTTTTTCTGGCCCTAAGGACAGCGTACTTAAATGTTACACCATAATGCTTCTCTGCAAAGGCTCAGATTGTACTTGACTGCTAATAGCAAATTCTCTTTGATGTTTTCTACCCAAACACCCTCATAGCTAGAACATTAACGAGAGATGAACGCTGTTTTAATCACTAGAATGTTCCAAAATCCAGTTCAGGCATGTACGTGTGTGTACACGTGCACACATGCATGAATATTCAATGAATGGCAAAGCACACGTGTGTGTGTGTGTGTGTGTGTGTGTGTGTGTATATATATATATATATATATATATGTCAGATTGTCATAACTGGACTGCTTAGTTTGCAAAATTGCCAAAAAAGGCTGAAAAAAATATTAACCACATCAATGAAAAGTCACCAGAATAAAAAAGGAAGTCCCCTTTAATGAAAACTTTACAAAATTATCCCAAATTACACGTGATTTTTAATGGACTACAGCCACTCTTCTGTATTTCTATTTTATTTCTTAGACAGGAAGAAAGTATATTTATGCAAAGGGTAGTTAGCATTTCCAACCACTAACACATGGCCTGTAAAAAAATAATAACCCCATTTTTCTGTTGTGCAATAGCCCTCTGTTGAGCAGCAATAATGTACAATGTGTTAGTTTCCTGTTACTTTACTAGAGCCTTCCCTTTCACTCACTGCCCAGACTAGTTATTCCTTGGACATAAAGTTATAATACCGAGTTTCAATCTACTTCCAGAAATGTTTAGGCCTGTCTTAAGAAATAATCATATCGGTTTGCTAATAAGCAGAAATGCACTGCCAGTTGAGGATGCTGTCACAAGTGGCTAAAAAACATATAAATCAATCTGTGACCAAGGAAGAAACAATACATTTCTTATGTGTCCAAAACATTATGGTTGGGATCACAGCTGTAAGATGTTGGACCGTCATCAAGAGAACAATGTCAAACACTGAACTTCTGGATGATTTCCATAAAAATAACATTTTGCTTGGGGTCAGTAGTTTTTATGGAACTTTGGAATGGTTTTTGCTGACAATTTTTTCGAGTTGAACTCAAACACCTCCAAAATGCTCCTCAATATGGAAATATTATGTAATCCAACCTTTGCAGCCATCTCCTTCTGAAAACTAAGCACATAGCATGAAAACTAGTATTTTTCTCTTTCTGTTTGTACAGTTTTATAAAATTTAAATTATGCTACATATTCAGAAAGGTAAACTTACTCTTCAGTTTTCCCTGTTTGGTTATTATACTCAAGTCAGCACATCAAATGTGTATTCATTAAATCCAGCATGGAAAGAAGGCCCTGATCCCTTCTATAGAAATCTTTATCAACCCAAAATTCTTTTAAGTGAAAAGAATAATGGAATTAGTTCAGCTTAGGCACAATAGTTGACTCTAATGTTGTTTGTTCCTCTCTGTATGTCCAAAACAATTTGCTTCACCCTTGGATGAATTCTGATTTTTGTCAATTGTCCCTTTGGATTCCAGAATTTGAAGGTATGTTGTGCTGAACCCAACAAGGAAAGCTTTCAAAAAGTAACTGGAAGGTTTTATAAATACAGTCTCATGACAAAGCTAGATGTGGCATAAAATCATTAATCCAAGGAGACCGTACTGGCGTAGTATACCTACGCAGTATTAATACCACTCCCTAGGATTCTGTAACCAGAGCCCAAGAAGAGGAAAGCCAAACCACTGAATTCAATATTTGCAGCCTACTTCAGGACATGAAAATATTTTGGTTCTCTCATGCAAACAATTTCTCCAAAATATTTGTGTCAAAAGTTACTTATTTTAGACAGTCTAATTTCAAATTTTAAATGGCCCGGTATATGGGATACACATTCAGAATTTGTCATACCTCAGGAAATAGTTGGTTCCTAGTTTTTGTTTACTGTAATATTGATTTGAATCTAAGTAATTTCTCATTGGGATATATGTGTTCATGGATGTTACTAAAACCATGCCTTCAGACTACATTGTAGACTACATATGTAAAAGGTGTACATGATAATAAAACATCTAGTTAATTCACTATTTAGAAATAAATAAAAATAATCATCCAATTTGGTGCCAGGTTTATCTACTTCGATCAAATTATTCTCTTCTTCTAAAACTCCCAGCAGTTCTCCAACGCTGACAGAATAAAATTCAGTTCCTCAAGTGGCTCCCTGTTGGCTACAATAATACCTTTTCACATCCAAACCTTTAAAGTCATGTTGATTCCACTTTTAAAAATTTCTCCTCTCATAATGTGAGTCTGAGTTAAATCTATGCTTCAAACCCAGCTCCATCCAGGTCAGGGGCCTGCATGAAATCCAGTATACATGCGATAAATATCTACTCATTTGCTGGATAGAGACTCAACCTGACCTGGTAGCTTGTACCAGAGGGTTAATCAGTTATAGTCATCACCACCGTGCATGTAGAGAAATTATAATCCAAATTCATTTCAACATACGAATATTTGTGTTAAAATACAATTATCTTGTTATTCATCCTGACTTATTATTTCTGTATTTGTTATGCAAATCAGTTCTCTTCTCTTAGATAGCAGGCAAATATCTTGACAAATTACAACTATGTAACTGCTACTTGGAAAAAATTGAATACAAAATGTTACCTTAAAAATAGGAGCCAGAGGCCGGGAGCGGTGGCTCACGCTTGTAATCCCAGCACTTGGGGAGGCCGAGGCGGGTGGATCATGAGGTCAGGAGATCGAGACTACGGTGAAACCCCGTCTCTACTAAAAAAATCCAAAAAATTAGCCGGGCGTGGTGGCGGGCGCCTGTAGTCCCAGCTACTAGGAGAGGCTGAGGCAGGAGAATGGCGTGAACCCGGGAGGCGGAGCTTGCAGTGAGCCGAGATCGCGCCACTGCACTCCAGCCTGGGCGACAGAGTGAGACTCTGTCTCAAAAAAAAAAAAAAAAAAAAAAAATAGGAGCCAGATAAAAATCTCTCCTTTCTTTTTTTTGGAGATAGAATCATCTCCCTCTCTTTCTCAGGCTGGAGTACAGTGGCGCTATCAGGGCTCACTGCAGCCTTGACTTCCCAGGCTCAAGTGATCCTCCTACCTCAGCTTTGTGCGTAGCCGGGACACAGGCATGCACCACCATGCCTCATTGATTTTTTTTATTTTTTGTAGCGATAAGGTCTCACTATGTTGCCCAGGCTGGTCTTGAACTCTTGGGCTCAAGCAGTCCTCCCACCTCAGTCTCCTGGAGAGCTGGCGTAAGCCGCCAGGCCCAGCCAAAATATACATTTTAATAAATGTTTTCAACAGCAAGAAATCTATCTAAAACTTTCCATGAAACATGCATAAATAACTATCATGTAAAATAAGTTCCAAACTTAGAAGAACAGAACTATTTGGATTTCAAACTGTCATGTTAGTTGCTTTATTATATCATATACGTGTTTCACATTTACATTGTTTGGAATATACCACGGACTTAATAATAGTTGAATGAATTATTTAAATAGCAGATATTTAGCATCTATCATTATGATATATAATCTAAGAGAAATTTAAGTCATTTTTTTAAATGTAATTAAAAATAGAATATAATTGAATGTAATTTTTAAAAGAGTATCCTTTCATTTCAGGTAAAAAAGGAAGGGAGAGGAAAAGAAAAAAACCTAATAAAGGAGAAAGTAAAGAAGCAATACCTGACAGCAAAAGTCTGGAATCCAGCAAAGAAATCCCAGAGCAACGAGAAAACAAACAGCAGCAGAAGAAGCGAAAAGTCCAAGATAAACAGAAATCGGTATCAGTCAGCACTGTACACTAGAGGGTTCCATGAGATTATTGTAGACTCATGATGCTGCTATCTCACCCAGATGCCCAGGACAGGTGCTCTAGCCATTAGGACCACAAATGGACATGTCAGTTATTGCTCTGTCTAAACAACATTCCCAGTAGTTGCTATATTCTTCATACAAGCGTAGTTAACAACAAAGAGCCAAAAGATCAAAGAAGGGATACTTTCAGATGGTTGTCTTATGTGCTTCTCCGCATTTTTAAAAGACAAGACATTTTTGTACATATTATCAATAGGCTATAAGATGTAACAACGTAATGATGACATGTGGAGAAGAAACATCTTTTCCTTATAAAAATGTGTTTTCAAGCTGTTGTTTTAAGAAGCAAAAGAGAGTTCTGCAAATTCAAAGATACAGTATCCCTTCAAAACAAATAGAAATTCAAGGAAGAGAAACATCCTTCAAAGGACAGTGTCGTTTTGACCGGGAGATCTAGATAGTGCTCAGAATTAGGGCCTGGCATTTGGAATCGTAGGATTTATCATCACAGAAACAACTGTTTTAAGATTAGTTCCATCACCCTCATCCTGTATTTTTATGAAAAACACAAGAGTGCATACCAGAGTTGAATATACCATATGGGATTGGAGAAAGACAAAATGTGGAAGAAATCATAGAGCTGGAGACTAGTTTCATGCTTTACAAAACTGTGAAGGATTGTGGTCACCTGGAACAGGTCTCCAATCTATGTTAGCACTATGTGGCTCAGCCTCTGTTACCCCTTGGATTATATAATATCAACCTGTAAACATGTGCCTGTAACTTACTTCCAAAAACAAAATCATACTTATTAGAAGAAAATTCTGATTTTATAGAAAACAAAAAATAGAGCAAGGAGAATATAACATGTTTGCAAAGTCATGTGTTTTCTTTCTCAATAAGGGAAAAACAATTTTATTACCTGCTTAATGGTCCACCTGGAACTAAAAGGGATACTACTTTCTAACAAGGTATATCTAGTAGGGGAGAAAGCCACCACAATAAATATATTTGTTAATAGTTTTTCAAGTTTTGTTCACTCTGTTTTATTGAGAAATTCTTACTCTTAGAGACTCATGAATTAAGACAGAATTCTGATAACTCAGAGAACCTGGTTCCTATGTAATTCAGAATATATTACATTTCTCAGTAATATTTGTTTTTTGAATCCACCTTTATCTGAGCCAATGGAGATTTACTTATAGGGTATTAGGAGATATTTATTCCACTTCCTTATTTTAATCAACATTCTAATTGTAGACACATGGGCCTCCCTAGCTGATTTCACTGCTCCCCCTTCATTGCTTAGAAATGAGCATCATTTCTTGCATGTCAGATCCCCCTGCATCCTCAACATTTAGTCTTTTCTTCTCCATATTTTCTGTCTGTGGATCTCTTTAGGGGATTGAAGTCACCCTAGCTGAAGGCCTCACCAGTGCTCCACAGAGGACACAGCCCACCCCTTGCAGGAGGAGGTATCTCTGAGTGTGCAGCACAGAATCTCATGACCCATCTTAACCTTCCTGTTGTCATGGAAGGATGCACGGCTGCTCTGTCCACTGTGATTCCTAGCCCTCTCAAGATCACTGCTTTCTGAAGAATTTGCAATGACTCTGGCTTCTGGCTGCTTATCTCTGGACACCCTTTCTCCACCAATTGTACAGTTCATGTTGTCTACTTGGCTTAATTGATTTTCCACTTCTCTCTTCCTCTTCCAAGACATAAACATTTTAAATGATTTATTCCTGTTTCTTATTCTGGTGTTTCTTTCCTTGTCCCTATAAGTGTTTCAACTCACTAGATCTATTCCCAATGTATAAAATAATTCTAATTCCATTTTCAGCTAAAACATATATTACCAAGAAGAAACAAACTTTATCCTACAGAATGATGTTAGGTAGAAATATGTCCCCAGGTTTGAGACCTTTCAGATGATTTCATATGCCATCTTTCTTCTGAGTGTTACCCAGTCAAGTATAAGTAGCCAAATTATTTTTGCACATCTTTCTGTTTCTCATGTCTTCATTTATTCGACAAGCGCTTACTGGGAAGGTCTACACCTGCATAGGCAATGCTGGAAAAAGGGTCAAGTAAACCAGGACACGACAATGGTGGCAAATGACTATCAGGTCTTCCCATGTGTTTGACTCAAAGTTATTACCCTGTGGTCCTTCTGACAATGGCAAAGGGTCTAAATCCTTGATGGTAAACTTATATAAAAGTAGAATTATTACAAAGGATAAAGAAATAAAAATTAACATTCATCTTCATACATTGGATGAAATATAAATGAAGAAAAAGATAACATCAATTTTAACTCTAATTCTCCACCCACCAGTAACAGATCCTTAAGACAATAGAATCATACAGTATTCAAACCAGCAGCCTTCTGAAATTTGAGCAAAAACTCTTTATCAACCTCTGGTAAAGTTCTTACACTAGTCACAGAAGGTATTAACTTTCTACTCTGATTCTGTCTCCATAATGGGGTAAACTATCAACAGTTTGGTCGGTAAATTATTGATTCGAAGAATCGAGAGAGTGCAGCAACATAAATCTGTTAATGTCTGATCAAGCTCCTGCCCTGTTCTCCAAATTCAGCTTCATAATTAAGGGAAGGCCTCTTTTCTATCCTCAAATTTAGGTTCTAGTAGCAGTTGTGTAACCACTAGTGAGTCACTTAACTCCTCTGGGTCCCCATTTCTCATGTGCAACAAGAAAGAGAGGAACTGGAGATGATCACTGTAGTTCCAGACAAGGGAACATTTCACACTTTGTTTACTTCAGGGTGATGTCCCTGAGTCCTCATTAGTAACTGCGTCCTTTGGAAGTTATCCCAACCCTGCTTTTCTCAAAAGTGAAAATGTATAGGCTCTCAGAGAAGATTTAACTCTGCTTCTCTAATGTTATTGAATTACAAGCTGTTCACATTAGTGATTAAAATATTGAAATCAATAACACTGGGAAGAAAAAGCATGTATAAATACAGCTAAAAACAAGAATAGATTTTCATCCTCACAAAGGGAGACAGCAAAGAAAATGGAAAGTGCACTGGTGTTAGCGTTAGACAGCTTGTGTTAATGTCTCAATTCTGCTACGAACTGGTTGCAGCTTGTGTGACCTTGGGCACATTGTATGATCTCGCAGAGCCTCCATCCCACATCTGCAAAATGGAATTGGCATGATCTCTTTTGCAAGATTGTTATGAGAATTAAAAGGTTCTTCACTCAATATAATAATAAATATTTCGTATATAAATAAATATCAATTAAAAATTATGACTAATTCCACAAGTCAGACATACAAATAAATTTTATTTCTTGATTCATGATATGTGATAGTGTCCATAAATGATAATTTATGAGCACTATGCACGATAATTTCAAGGAATAAGTATATATCTGAGAATCATGGAAATGAAATGAATAATATTAACTAGTAATTAAAATGTAATTTTGTCTTGAGTCTTCTTAAAATTAGGAAACTACTTAAAGTACATTTTTTATAAATGGGCATAAATACAGACAGTATATATTTTCCATGGATATATTTTCATAGCAGAGGAACTAACTAGATTCTTTCTCAATACAACTGCAACTATTTCTGGTCAAATTACGGGGAAAAGGCCTGTTGTGTGGCTGATCTGTTACAAACAGGGTGTAACTTCTTGTAACACAAAGATAATTTGTCTGGAATTCATCCTCCACTGAAAAAATAAGATTAAACAAGGATCATGGTCAAATCAATTGAGATTTTTCCAAATTTAAGCAATAACATTTCATCTTACTAACATAGTAGATTATTGTAACTTTATTTCAAATGTTCTTAGAAAAAGAAAAGCAAAACAAAACAAATGGCTGTACCTCCTTAATGCTAGCCACTTAACCCTTTGACTATACTATATTATGTAATTATCCCAAAAGCCCTGTGAGGGAGTCATTGATGTCCTTGTTTTATGAAAGAAGAAACTGAGGCACAGAGAAGTGTCTAAAGTCACACAACTAGCAGCATGTGAGTTTGGAAGTGACACCGAGCTCTGGCTGACTCCAAAACCCATTTTCCTTCTCCTTCATCATAACTTCTGAAGTCATATTTATTATTAGTTCCAAGATTGCCCATGATGTGCAATATTGAAGTATTTCCTCATGATCTAAAACTATTATCCCCCATTAAGAAGCCTGAGAAGTCAAGTTCTAGAGGCCTCAATCCAGGATAAGACTTAACTCTGAATCTGAACTCGAAATGTGACTGTGTGTGTTTGGCGCGGCGGGGTAGGGTGCTGCAGTGAGACAGAGAGCTGCAGGAAGCCTAAGGGCTGGCTGGATGTGGGTTTGCGGGGAACAGTGGATTGGGGGAGGCAAGTGCATTGGTAGGCAAGAGGAATAACAAGGAGAAATGGGAAATACGTGATATCAGAAAAGGACCAAAGCTCAGAAAGAGAACAGTAAGTCTGGCTCCTTGGGAAGCCCTCGATTGTTATAGCCCTTTATGTCTGTGGATTAGCCCTCAATTCAGTTCTTTTCTGGTATAAGCAGGGTATTTACCAGCACGATCCTCTTTCCCGAGTCCTTGTTCAGAATTGCAATGATCCAGGAAGAAACATCACAGATTTTCTTCAATGTTGGAACTGAGAGGTGACAGCATGCTGGCAGTCCTCACAGGCCTCGCTCGCTCTCGGAGCCTCCTCTGCCAGGGCTCCCACTTTGGTGGCACTTGAGGAGCCCTTCAGCCCGCCGCTGCACTGTGGGAGCCCCTTCCTCGGCTGGCCAAGGCAGGAGCTGGCTCCCTCAGCTTGCAGGGAGGTGTGGAGGGAGACGAGCGGGCGGGACTCAGGGCTGCGCGAGGCGCTTGCGCGTGGCTAGAGTTCCGGGTGGGCGGGGGCTTGGCGGGCCCCTCACTCAGAGCAGTCGGCCGGCCCTGCCGTCCCCGGGCAATGAGGGGCTTAGCACCCAGGCCAGCGGCTGCGGAGGGTGTACTGGGTCCCCCAGCAGTGCCAGCCTCGATTTCTCACCGGGCCTTAGCTGCCTTCCCGCGGGGCAGGGCTGGGGACCTGCAGCCCGCCATGCCTGAGCCTCCCACCCCCTCCTTGGGTTCCTGTGCGGCCTAAGCCTCCCTGAGGAGCGCCACCCCCTGCTCCACAGCGCCCAGTCTCATCAACCACCCAAGGGCTAAGGGGTGTGAGCGCACGGCGCAGGACTGGCAGGCAGCTCCACCTGCAGCCCCTGTGCGGGATCCACTGGGTGAAGCCAGCTGGGCTCCTGAGTCTGGTGGAGATGTGGAGAACCTTTATGTCTAGCTCAGGGATTGTAAACACACCAATCAGCACCCTGTGTCTAGCTTGAGGTTTGTGGATGCACCAATCATTGACACTCTGTGTCTGGCTGCTCTGGTGGGGCCTTGGAGAACCTTTGTGTCCATACTCTGTATCTAACTGATCTGATGGGGACGTGGAGGACTTTTATGTCTAGCTCAGGGATGGTAAACGCACCAATTAGCGCCCTGTCAGAACAGACCACTCAGCTCTACCAATCAGCAGGACGTGGGTGGGGCCAGATAAGAGAATAAAAGCAGGCTGCCAGAGCCAGCAGTGGCAACCCGCTCGGCTCCCCTTCCACACTGTGGAAGCTTTGTTCTTTCACTCTTTGCAATAAATCTTGCTACTGCCCACTCTTTGGGTCCACACTGCTTTTACGAGCTGTAACACTCACCGCGAAGGTCTGCACCTTCACTCCTGAGCCAGCGAGACCACGAACCTACCAGAAGGAACAAACTCCGGACACGCCGCCTTTAGAACTGTAACACTCACCCGGAGGGTCCGCGGCTTTATTCTTGAAGTCAGTGAGATCAAGAACCCACCAATTCAGGACACAGAACTACCAAAGCAAGTTTCTTCAGAGGATACTTCATTTTCTTCCAGCTACTTTCAGACATTCAATATCAGGATTTTAATTGTCACACACCTTTTCTTGCCCATACTGGCTCTCAAGTAATTTTAAGGCTATCATATCCATCACATACACAGGTACAAAAAATGAAGGAAGAAAGAAAGGGAGGAAGAAACATAGGAGAGATGGAGGGAGGGGAGAGGCAAGAAAGCAAAAATAGTAATCATTTTTATTCATAGTCCTTAAAATACAGTGGTAACACAACTCCAGCAAGTGGAAATATTTCATTAATTGGAAAATTGGCTACATAATAATTTCAAAAGACATAATTACATGACCACAAAATAATCTGACATGTAAACAGTTTGCAAACTGTTACAGTTACTTCCATGTCTATAGCCGTGTGCAGTGAAAATTGTTGTTCAATATGATGTGGAAGCAATCTAACATTGAATCATCTACAAAAGTTTAAGTTTTATTTTAAAAAAGAAAACTGGCAGATACATATAAGAAAAGTTTTTAAACAAGGTTAAATAATATACCAAAGTGTTCTGGCTGAGGTTTAATCCAAGTATTCACTTTTGTACAATTAGCATCAGTTACTATTTTAGCTGCTCCGAATTTCTATCACAAATGAATTTCAAGCAAGAGCTAGATTTTTTTCCACAAATTTAACAACTTCTTAAACATTTTAAAGAGGAATCTACCTTTATAAATAAAATAATCAAATGTATTTTAAGTGCTTTGAAATTGTAAAGCACAATAAATATATAAGCTATTACTGTTGCTAGCCAGTCCCTAGCTACGGTAACAGTTTGACATTCCTTTCCCCATTGCTCACACTGCTGCCCACGCTGGAGATTTCAGTCTAAGAATTACCTATATTCTTCCCCAAAAGGAGTCAACAGAAGTACGTGATGAGACCACATATTTGAGAATGCAACAGTGTAGCCCTTCCTTACTAGAAGGGAGTAAGGATATACTTCACTTCCTTCTAGTATATCTGTATTGTTTTTTTCTGTAGCTGCTGGCAATGGAGCTATATCAAACATGGAACTAGAGGTGCAACTTTACGCTGTACATTGTGTGATACCCAAATACAATAAAATAAACTACCACTAAATGTTGAATCTTGAACTGGAGACATTTCAGAGTCAGTTAATGCTACCACATACGGTCTCCCCAGAACACGCATATTCCAGGTTGGTCCCAGTCTCCCAAGAGGTAGAAAATTTGGTGACAACTCAGTCAACTATCTGGCTATGATGATCTCAAGATTTGAAAAAAAGTAAAAAGAATTCTGATCCCAAAAAGAAAGGAACCCTTATTTTCATCCTTTTTTTTTTTTTTTTTTTTTTGAGATGGAGTCTCGTTCTGTCGCCCAGGCTGGAGCGCAGTGGCGCAATCTCGGCTCACTGCAAGCTCCGCCTCCCGGGTTCACGCCATTCTCCTGCCTCAGCCTCTCCGAGTAGCTGGGACTACAGGCACCCGCCACTACGCCCGGCTAATTTTTTGTATTTTTAGTAGAGACAGGGTTTCACCATGGTCTCGATCTCCTGACCTCGTGATCCACCCGCCTCGGCCTCCCAAAGTGCTGGGATTACAGGCGTGAGCCACCGCACCCGGCCTTTCATCCTTATAACTACTCAATGACATGTACTGCCCCTCCACCAGAATGACATGACAAAAACGAGTGCCATGCCCCGTGACACTGTGCTGTCCCTGGCAGCAGTCCGTCCATCCTTTTGACTTCCTTCCCTACTTCGGTTCTACACTTTGCTTATTTATGTTTTTTGATTGACTAGTTTGAGAAGGAAAATAAACCCTACCTAACGATTTAAAAATTAACCTAGGAATAAACTGGAGAAGACATAATTTAATAAATTCCTCTAAATATAGAGCTATGGAAAGAATATTATTATACTTTTTTTTTTTTTTTTTTTTGAGAAGGAGTCTCGCTCTGTCGCCCAGGCTGGCTGGAGTGCAGTGGCGCAATCTCGGTTCACTGCAAGCTCTGCCTCCTGGGGTCACGCCATTCTTCTGCCTCAGCCTCCTGAGTAGCTGGGACTACAGGCGCCCGCCACCACGCCCAGCTGATTTTTTGTATTTTTAGTAGAGACGGGGTTTCACCATGTTAGCCAGCATGGTCTCCATCTCCTAACCTCGTGATCCGCCCGCCTCGGCCTCCCAAAGTGCTGGGATTACAGGCATGAGCCACTGCACTCAGCCCCATTTATACTTCTTAAAAGAAGTTTAATAAAAATAAAAATAAACTAGAAAACAAAAATAAAAACACTTTGTGTTTCACATACAAGGGATTTTCCTCATGTGGTAACTATTTAGAAAAAGGTCCTATTTATCACTAAGTTCACCCTTACTGATCTTTTTCCCGTAGTAAAAAAAATGATTATGACTCACTTTATGAACATACCAAATGCTACAGGAAAATAGATTTTAGTTTTATCCAAACCAGCAGTGAGAATAATTTATGATTCCAAAAAAGACATAGACATGCAGAGTCAATTTAGGAAAGTGAGTCAGTTTCATGCAAATAAGTTCTAGCTTTCTTGATTGCCAGTCTCCTTTTAATGTTGGAGTTTTAGGGTGGGGGGGAAATGAATTATTGTGGTAAACCAATATTTCCACTTGTTAACTATGGAATATTTAAAGGATAGTTTAATATGTACATGTGAAAGGGTCAAGAGAATAGAGTTTTATTTGAATATCCAGATGATCCAATTAAATCCAAAATGGTATTATTTATAGAACAGAAGAGATCATTAGAATGTGCTGTTCTAGTATCTCTAGAATTCTCAAATTTATTATGAGAATTATCCTTTCCACAATTGTCAAAATAGATTGTTTGGCCATAAACATCCTTGCAGGCCTAAGCAATTTGAAATTCAGGGCCTGTATCAGTTTCCTTGCCTCTACTCCTTTCACCCCCAAAAGAAACCAATCAATTAGATAATGGATAAATTAACACTATATTGACAAGAAAAGAATAATTAGAAATTAATGAGCATAAAGAGAAATGACTGTGTAAAAAAATCACTTGTTTCAGGTTTAATGTAGTCACTTTGGGACAGGAATATAAAACACGAAACATGAAAATAGTCAGCAGATGCCCTTTCCATCCATTAATAAAGTATCTTTTAAATAAATAAATAATCAACCTATAGATTCTGCCATTAGGAAATTAGCAACAGTGCTTTGCTGTACCGGTAGAGCTATCAGATTAGACAATCTTCATATGTATAAGTGACATAACATTCTCCTAAAATTTTCTATCAGGTTTCTAGATGGAGGTTAAAGGCCTTGCGTTATTTTGTAATAATTGATGTACCAAGCCTGGCATCCACAATAAATATTGATGTTTTCCATTCTGTAAAAATGATATAAAAACATATTAGTGCTTTTATAGTTACGTAACTTTGTACGTTTTGATACCAGAAAAGATCTAGAAAATGTGAAAATACAGATGGTTATCTAAGTATAGCTTCACAGAGATTGAGTGATTTAATTATCAATTTGAAAGAAAACTTTTTTATCTGCAACAACGATCATAACTGAACTACTGAACTGGCCAGCAAAATTAATGTCTTGATTTGCCACTCAAGCAGTATTTAGTCATTATTTTCAAATGACTTAAATTAAATAAAATAAACTATACCTTTGAGGATCATTTTAACTGGAGAAGTAGCCAGTTATAAGGGCTAGCCACAGGCAGTGTTTACAAAACGTCTCTTTAAGAGGTGTAAGAGTATTTCAGATCCACAAAGAAAAAGCAGCAGATGATCCTGCTTTTCCCTTGTATCACTTGAAACATACAAGACTTAAATATTAAGTTAAAAGTGTATTGAGAATACTTCAGAAAACAAATCTATGCCCAAATCACTCCTTAAAGCATGGAAAGAAAAATAATGCTAAAGTGGAGGAAAATAATTAAAAGTGGAATTCCCTATATATTCTAATTTGCAAGATGAAGCTTCACTCTTCCTGCAAAATACTACATTATGGGTATGAAGACGCCACACCAGTCCTAACCAAAACATGTCCCAGCCCTTCTCCAGCCTTCACCGAATATCACATTGCCAGCTTCTCTTTTGTCATGTCCTTGCACTTCCACAAATTGGATTTCCCTTTAGAGTGTTAGTACACTCTGATGAACTCAACAAAGCAGAAGTAAGAAAAAACAACTTTAAAAATGTTTTTATATTACAAAGCAATGTTTCAAATAAATGTTATTCAATATTACTGAAATGGCATTGAAATAGTCATAATGAGAAAAGTGAGAACTTGGTTGAACTTTCTTATACTGGTTTTACCGTTTAATTCTGTGTTAGTTTGCAATACATTAAAAAAAGGAACGACAGAATCTTTCAAAATCCTTGGTCCAGCCCTACTGCACAAACACAAGCACCTACTGCCTCCCTTCTCTCCCGTTAGTCAATCCTAAGCCTTGCCTGAGAAATATCAGTGATTCTGTCAAATACAACAGACTGCTCTCTATCCTGAGTGCCTTGAGGTCTCCAGCTATTCCGGTGTCACCTTTGACAGGAGGCAAAGGTGGTAAGCAAAGGTGTCAAGGCCCTGTCACCCATTCTGCCTTGTGTTTCTTTCATTTCCTGTACAGCGTAACTGCTCAGAAAAACTCAACTATTTATCACAGGACAAATCATATAAAACCTTACAGGATTACGAGAGAGAGAGAGAGAGAGAGAGAAGCACTTGTAATGAAAAGAAATGAAAGAAATAATAAGAGAACACACAAGAGGAAACCAGCCACACCCATTCTCTCTAGTGCTATGTAGCTTAACCCACACCCAAAGTAAACTGCCTTCACTTCAAGAAGCTGTCTCTCTGTAAATAAACTGACCAATGTATCTTTAAGATATAAACATCTTGGACTGCCATAATAAACACTGCAAAATAAATACAAAATAACATCTGGAGGCAAAGCTTTGCTAGGAGTGGCGTGAGAGGGAGTGCTAGCTTTTCTTAGCACCATTAATAAAGTATTAATTTCATTTTCTTTTAGTTTGGAAAATGCTTTCCATTATTAACCAAAAACAAATCAAAGACTTACTGATTTTACTTTAAAATCCAAAGAATGTAATACTGTCTGTCCATAATGTCTTTTTGCAAGTTGGGCTAATCTTCTTAGTTATATTTTAAATCCCTTGTTTTCTACTATTTGAAACTAGCACTCAGTCACCAAGCAGTTAATTTAGATATGAAAATGGTTTATATTTAGGTCTAATTATTACTGTCCTGTTACATAAAAATCTTCTTTCTGTCTGTCTTGGGAAACCAATTTCTCCAATATAATGTACCAGAAAAACACAATACTTCCATTGTAAGAGTATATTATAATGATTATGTCATTCAACCATTGTTTCTCATTGCAATGGCAGAGACCATGTTTCATGCACTTCCTATCGGCATCCAACTTATGTGTAGTTATCCCATTCAATTAACATTTATCATAGGCAAACAGCAACTGGTCCAGCTCTCTATCTGTACAAAATAATTACATCAAATGCTTGAGTTGCTCCTAGTAAATTTTACTATAATATTATTATGTAGATAATTGCCCTAGGAATTACTTCTCTTATTTTGTGTAATGCTCTGGTAAGATTTTTTGTAGGTGACATAGTAAGCATTGTATTCCAATGCCAAGAAAAAAACTCATTAGAAATATATGTAACTTACAGCCAGGTGCCATGGCTCACGCCTGTAATCCCAGCACTTTGGGAGGCCAAGGTGGGTGGATCACCCGAGTACAGGAGTTCCAGACCAGCCTGGCCAACATGGTGAAACCCCATCTCTACCAAAAATACAAAAACGCGGTGGCTCACGCTTGTAATCCCAGCACTTTGGGAGGCCGAGGCGGGCGGATCATGAGGTCAGGAGATCGAGACCATGGTGAAACCCCGTCTCTACTAAAAAATAGAAAAAATTAGCCGGGCGTGGTGGCGGGCGCCTGTAGTCCCAGCTACTCAGAGAGGCTGAGGCAGGAGAATGGCGTGAACCCGGGAGGGGGAGCTTGCAGTGAGCCGAGATTGCGCCACTGCACTCCAGCCTGGGCGACAGAGCGAGACTCCGTCTCAAAAAAAAAAAAAAAAATTACAAAAAATTAGCTGAGCGTGGTGGCAGGCACCTGTAACCCCAGCTACTTGGGAGGCTGAGGCAGGAGAATCGCTTGAACCCAGGAGGCGGAGGTTGAAGTGAGTCGAGTTTGCGCCATTGCACTCCAGCCTGGGTGACAAGAGCAAAACTCTGTCTCAAAAAAATAAAAGAAAAGAAATAAAGAAATACATGTGACTTACGAGTAAATTATAATACCTCCTAAAAATCATTATACCTAATTTACAATAACTACTACTAATAATGACAAAATAAATTATTCCAAATGTATATACCCTAAATTATTTCTTGTTCCCAATGCATAAATCTTTATTTTCTATAAAATGAAATAAGCCTGTTAACTATCAGGGGAACGGTAAATGCCTTCCATTTAGTCAAATAAATATGTAAGGATATTTAATCTCATATAAGTGTTTTTTAAAAGTATACTTGTCTCTCTTTCCATAGGAAGTAATGTCTGGCAGAGGAAAACTGCTGAGCTATGTCTGAGATAGTTTCATCTGCTCACAGTCTGCTCCTGATGGCACATATTTATTGTGTTTCTCACATGGCCTAAACCATACCAGCAAAATGAGGAATTCAGTTTTCCTTTTAAAAAATTTTCCTTTTGAACATAACAGGCATTTTACTAAACATTCCTTTTTTTCTTATTTTGATTAGCCAAAATGCCAGTTGTAGGCAGGCTACATAAAGGATATTCTAAATTCCAGACCCTCTTTCATCAGATACTGCAAAGGTTCAAAGTAAGATCAAATTTACCCAAGCCGCAAGTTGTAATAAATTTAAAAGAATAATCTTTGGCTTCCATGATTAGTCATTTCTTCTCTTTCAACAAACAATAATTCAACAAATAAAAATTTGAAAACTTCTGTCTATTTTAGGCTTTGCAGATAGAAAGACTTGCATTTAAATCTCTTTATTATTGACCGTGCACTCTTGGAAAAATAATTCATTTGATTCTCCATATATTCATATATAAAATAAATATGATATTTTTACAGACTGTATAGAGTTGTGAAGATTAAAGGAAACTATGTGGCATGCCAAGTACATAGTGGGTTCTAGTAAATTGCTACTAATTAAAATGTATGTGCTTTGCTTAAAATAGAATTTCCAAGTCACTCTGAAACAGAAATATAGATATTTCTGTTATATATAAATATATAAAAATACACTCATGCAAACACATATATATACACATATTTTCCTTCAATAATCAATCTTTCTATAATATTTAATTTAATCAATAGGTATTTACAATATATCTACTGTTTAGCAGGCAACATGCTTGATACTGCTAATACAAATTCACAAAACAAAATTCTTGCCTTTGAATCTTCCTACTAGAAGAAACACATAAGATACCCAAATGCTATGAGCGTATTTTACCTAAGTCTGTGCCTCCTGGTGCGGAGGTCAAGAGGAATGAGCCCCTAACTCAGGCTTGGATGCAGGAGCACGAGAGGATGAGTGTTTAGTAACGTGAGCTAATTCCTCAATCATGAGTACTTCTTTGGCAGTGAAACAAAATAGGAAATGAATGTCGGGTTGGGTATCACAGGCCATGAGAAAAGCCTGGCATAAATGAGAATATGCAGTTTGGGGAATTACAAGTAGTTTCTGTGTTCTCTGGCAAGAGATTTGGGAGGTGTGAACAGGAAACAGATGATAAATGGCCTTATATGTTATGGGAAAGAGTCTATACTTTATCTTGAAAACAGTGATGAGTCTGTTAAGGGTTCTACAAGGAGCAATGAAATAATTCTGTCTGTCTTAAAAGTTGCCTTTGGTGATAATGAAAAGATGGATTTTTAAGAATGAAGAACACTCAGATGAATAACAGTTTTAAGTATAGGAGTATAAAATTGTATAGTCAATTTCAAAATAAAAAGAGCCTGAATTAATGCAGAAAAAGATGAAGGAGAGGAGGGAATAGACACCAGAGACCATTTGAAGGTAGAAGCCATGAAACATGTAACCAATAGCAAGAAGCAGGGGAGCAAAGTGAGTCCCATGTCTCCCTCGGCAAGCAGTGTCATTAATCAGAGAATCACCCACAGCTGAGAGTGGGATTGCTTATTTGCTTTGTTGAGATTGAGGTGTGTGACAGATATTCAATTGAGATAATCTCCTAGGAGTCTGGAATATTATAGTCTGTCCCTGGGCTAAACTGTATGAAAGGTAGAGATATTGATTTAGAAGTAATTATCTAATAAATAAATCACAGGGCATATGTGAGTGAGCCTAAGGAGAATTCAGTGAAAGAGAAGAAAAAAGATTGAATACAATTAGCAATATTTAAAGAGTGAGTAGAGGAACAGGGAGTTATGAAGGGAACTGAGAAAGATGGACTCAGAGGTAAACAGGTCAAGAATAAAGAAAGCAATGTTACAGAAATATTATGCGGCATGATTATATCAAATATTGCAACAAAATCAATCAATCTGAAGACTGGCAGGTGTCCCCAGGACTTGCCAATATGGTGTTCTTTTAGAACTTATTTTAACAAAGTTCTGAGGACTGAATCCAGGTCTCAGTGAGCCAAGAAAGAATGAAAGGTAGGGAATTGAAGATGCGGAATGTAGGCAACTCTATAATAGAGAAGCTCTTCTATCTGTGGGTAAGAAGGAAACTCAAGGCAGAGCCTACAGAGAGTCAACATATGTTTTATTTGGGTCTGCTTTATGAAGAAATTAGACTACAGCCATTAGCCTACTGAGGCAAAGGAGAAAAAGGAGTAAATGTTCTAATTTAACAGAGTAAAATTATCCACACCTGTGATAAAACTAAAATTCCACTATAAATATTAAGCGTGAGGGATAAATGTCAATTTTAACAGAATTTCCATTCAAACTTGTTTTCCCCAATACATCTTCCCAACTTTCTCTCTTGACTTCCCATATCACTTCATAATTTTCAGTAAGATATTTTTGCCTTCTCCTTTATTTCTCTTTCTCCTTTTCTATATAAATGCATTTGGTAATGCTACTTCATCTTAACTGATTTTTTTTTCATGTAAAATCAATCTTGGTTGCTGCCCTCCTTAACACCTAAGTCAAATTTCTCAACTTTTAGGCAATATTTGCTATTCAACTCTGTGCCCCAAACTCGTGTATACGATATTACTTTCTACTTTTTGTACATTATTTTTTAAATAAATTACAAATAAAATAAAAATAGATGTCAGAATCTTTTTAAAATGTAAAATGCTGTAAAATATGAAGTCTGATAATATTATTAATATCAATTTCAGGATGCCTTATCTCCCCCTTGATCAAATTGTCAGTCAATATTTGAATTATGAATGTAAATCATTGACAAGAAAAAAAAAATAGCTCAGGTTGATGTCACTGCCTAGTAGAAAAATTTCCCTTAAAAAATTTAAACCTGTTAATTATATTTTATTTAATTAAATACATATATTTATTTCCATATTTGTATTTCCTTACTCAAACACATGCAGCAGCAGTCTACTATATGCAATCCTGTTTAATGCAACCAGTTATTTTTGTAACAGTTTATAATTCTTTCACATATTGGCGTCATTTCAGCTATTCAATTAAAAATGAGATTTTTTTATTAATGTATTCAGTTGCTGATATAAAGCATCTTGTGCTTAGCATATTAAGCAAAAATAGGGCTATATTGTTTCCATTAACTTATTATTTAATCCTTAAAAATAGAAACCTAATGTAATGGTTACAGTATGGATCCAATACTAAATATAGAATTCTAGTTTTCTGTCCTGTAGAAACTCAGATGATCTGTAAAAAAAATCACACATCTTCACAACTTCTCCTAAGCCAATAAAAGAGAAATGCTTGCTTTCAAGTTAGATTCTAAATCATAAAATTTATTATATAAGGCCAGAAAATAAAGCAATTATCTTACATCTATTGTAAATACTTTTGAAAAAAATCAATTATGTTTCAGCACCCCTCCAAAACTGCTCATTTTAAAAAATTTATTTTCAAAACATAGTTCCTTTTTGCCTAAATAACAGGGCTTGCCCTGAGAAACAATTGTGGATTTTGAAGACTGCACCAAAGTTGTGTGTTGGTATCTGATAAAATTCTAAAAATAATGTTAAACTATTGCTAAGAAGCTAGAATACCAGCCTTTACCATCAGAGAAAACTACAGGACACATGGGATCACAAACCCTCTCAGGTGTCATGCTCTCTGCCTTAATAATCCCATTTTTCTGTTGTGGTTTAGTTTGTTTGCTTTTTAGAGTTTTTAAAGTAATAATTAGGGAAGTTTTACAGAATGTGTATTGAATTAAATAAGAAATTTGACAGAACTTTTCTGTATATATTTATGTATAAGATTTAGAGAAGCAGCTACAATTAGATGGCTCCATATCTGACTGAACAACCGTATGTAAGAAGTATTGATAAAATTATCTATGTCAATCTCTTTGTCCTTCATCTCGCCCTGTTAGCCCCATCTCAATAGCTTAGATGAAGCTAAAGAAAGCATGCTTACTTGAATTTAGAAAAAAAAAAAGGACAATGCTGACAGAAATAACTGATACTTTGGAGGAGAAAGTCAAAACTGTAAAATAGCAGGTGTGATGATAGGCTGGGCCAAAATGATAAAATCAGTAAGAAAACAAAAAATAGGCCTATATTAAAATACAACAAAAAACATGGTACAAGGAAATTAATGGCAGTTGGCATGGAAAAAGTCAACCCTCAGATGTTTTATTGGACCACAAGCTTACTAGGAGCTAAGAGGCTGATAACGGTGCCCAAAGGAGCTAAGGAAGCAATGGTGCTGTGGACAGCCCGCCATTCCCAGAAGCTGCTGCTACTCCAGCCCTCACCCCCCAAAGTCAGGTCCTGGGAAAAAGCTAATCTGAGTGTCTGCATTCTTGGGCTAGAATTTCTTCCAAGGCACCATAATAAAATATCCATACCACTGAGTTGGAGCCTTGAAAAGTGGCCATTCATTCATGTCCTCAAACCACAGCATGTTCCAATTCACCCATGAGCTCTATCAGGAAGTGTAACTCCAGGGAATTCCAGCACATGAAGTGGGATTTTTCAAGGCCACCCCTGTTTTTAAGGGAATTATTCAAATATCCACTAAATAAAAGAAATGGACAGCTCAATTTAGAAGAGTTATATGTTGGATTCTAGGTATGGATAGAGAGATGGATGTGAGAAGTGGCTAAATCAGACTGGAAACAGCACAAAATAAATAGGAAAAGCATAGAATCTGGGGAGTGGGGGATGACCAAGAATGAGAAGGATGTACATGAAGGAAGAAGAGCCAGAAGAATGGGACTTTGGCTGGGCGTGGTGGCTCACGCCTGTAATCCCAGAACTTTGGGAGGCCAAGTCGGGCGGATCACTAGGTCAGGAGATTGAGACCATCCTGGCCAACATGGGAAAACCCTGTCTCTACTAAAACACACAAAAAATTAGCCGGGCGTGGTGATGCACGCCTGTAGTCCCAGCTACTTGGGACGCTGAGGCAGGGGAATCGCTTGAACCCGGGAGGCAGAGACTGCAGTGAGCCAAGATCTTGATACTCCACTCCAGCCTGGCCACAGAGCCAGACTCCGTGTCAAAAAAAAAAAAAAAAGGAATGAGACTTCATGTTACTGTTTCTAAACCTTAACTTCTCTTAAAGTTCAGAACATCTGGCAAAATCATGCTTTACACTTACTGTACCATTGCCACTTTTTCACTTCTACCACTCCTGACAGATTCATCAAAGATTTGAGCAGATCAATCCACTTTCATTCCTATTTCTACTAATCTTGGACAACTGCCACTTCTGTGTGGACAGTATATCCAACACTCCAACCTTACTGTTTATATATCTCTGTCTGGATACCCTAGTCCATATCATATCCCAAATCATCTAGCTCCAGATTTCTAATTTCTTGATTACCACACTCTGTCCACAATCTCATGTGTTTTCTGTTTCCTCAACTTTTTGGTCCACTGATAATATTCTTCAATCTCATTAAGGACTCTAGTCCTTCACCCTTCCGATTTTACTTAATCTCTCATCCTCCACCTGGCTTCACTAAATTTTTCAGCTAGGCTTCATTTTCCTCACTTGTAAATAGGAGTAGGAATACCCGCCTTACATATTTGATGTGAGAATTAGAGATAAATTATGTAAAACATAACCTTGTTTCATGCTAAAAGTAGGCATTAAGTGATGGTTACCAACCTTAATCCCCATAAAGCTCATGATATTTTACTTAAAAATCTCTCTTGCCATTACCATCAGTTCCCTTGCCTTTTGTCCTTCTTCTGAACCTAATTAGCAAAACTCAAACCCTGGATCAACCAGTCACTCCCTTTCCAGTCACATATCTGGCTGCCAAGCACTGCTAAAAACAAATTCCACAACCACATGGATTGATGCCACTACAAATTTATGGTCTCCCACATCAGTTAGGCTATTAACACTACACAGTAAAACTTCTAACTATCCCTAATCCACTTCCTCTCTCATTCACCACAATAATATATTCAAACTTTCACTAACCTGATTTTCTCCATCATTCTCAGCAAATGAACTCTGCTTTAGAGAGAAAATACAGATCATCTTGCAAGAACGTTCTCCACTTCCTTTCTCTCCCCAAAACACAAACAAGTGTAAATATAGTTAGAGCCAGCGTTACCTCTTCCCTTTCTATGTTAGCTAAATTGTTGTCCTACACTTCAAATGTTAAACCTACCATCTGTTCTTTGAATCACATCTTCTCATTTCTTTGGGAACCTTACATTGCGTGTATCTCTTCTCTTCTGTATTTCAACTTCTCTTTTTCTTTCAGCATCTCCTATTTTGTCGCTCTGTTTCCTTCTAGTGTACACGTTAGTTTTTCCTTCACCTTAGAACCATGTTTCTCCAAAGAGCAGTATGTACTTACCTCCATAATTCCATTCCTTAGTGAGAGGTGACAGCGTGCTGGCAGTCCTCACAGCTCTCGCTCGCTCTCGGCGCCTCCTCTGCCTGGGCTCCCACTTTGGTGGCACTTGAGGAGCCCTTCAGCCCACCGCTGCACTGTGGGAGCCCCTTTCTGGGCTGGCCAAGGCGGGAGCTGGCTCCCTCAGCTTGCAGGGAGGTGTGGAGGGAGAGGCGCGAGTGGGAACTGGGGCTGCATGCCGCGCTTGCGGCTAGCTGGAGTTCCGGGTGGGCGTGGGCTTGGCAGGCCCTGCACTCAGAGCAGCCGGCCGGCCCTGCTGGCCCTGGGCAGTGAGGGGCTTAGCACCCAGGCCAGCAGCTGCAGAGGGTGTACGAGGTCCCCCAGCAGTGCCGATCCACCGGTACTGCACTCGATTTCTCACCGGACCTTAGCTGCCTTCCCGCGGAGCAGGGCTCGGGACCTGCAGCCCGCCATGCCTGAGCCTCCCACCCCCTCCGTGGGCTCCTGCGCGGCCCAAGAGCGCCACCCCCTGCTCCACAGCGCCCAGTCCCATCAACCACCCAAGGGCTGAGGAGTGCGAGTGCCCGGCGCGGGACTGACAGGCAGCTCCACCTGCAGCCCCTGTGCGGGATCCACTGGGTGAAGCCAGCTGGGCTCCTGAGTCTGGTGGAGATGTGGAGAACCTTTATGTCTAGCTCAGGGATTGTAAACACACCAGTCAGCACCCTGTGTCTAGCTCGAGGTTTGTGGATGCACCAATCAACACTCTGTGTCTGGCTGCTCTGCTGGGGCCTTGGAGAACCTTTGTGTCCATACTCTGTATCTAACTGATCTGATGGGGACGTGGAGGACATTTATGTCTAGCTCAGGGATGGTAAATGCACCAATCAGTGCCCTGTCAGAACAGACCACTCAGCTCTACCAATCAGCAGGACGTGGGTGGGGCCAGATAAGAGAATAAAAGCAGGCTGCCCGAGCCAGCAGTGGCAACCCGCTCGGGTCCCTTTCCACACTGTGGAAGCTTTGTTCTTTCGCTCTTTGTGATAAATCTTGCCACTGCTCAGTCTTTGGGTCCACACTGCTTTTATGAGCTGTAACACTCACTGCGAAGGTCTGCAGCTTCACTCCTGAAGCCAGCGAGCCCTTCAGGAGGAACAAACAACTCCAGACCCGCCACCTTAAGAGCTGTAACACTCACTGCGAAGGTCTCCAGTTTCACTCCTGAGCCAGCGAGACCACGAACCCACCAGACGGAAGAAACTCCGAACACATCAGAAGGAACAAACCCCGGACACGCTGCCTTTAGAACTGTAACAATCACCGAGAGGGTCCGCGGCTTCATTCTTGAAGTCAGTGAGACCAAGAACCCACCAATTCCGGACACATTAGGACTGTGTCAACCACCATATCTGTGTTTTTCTATCTCTATTACAGTAAATTCAATCTTGCAAATGTCTTTGTAATTACTAAAAACAACAAACATGTTTTAGTCCTTACCTTAGATGACCTTTCTTCTACTCATGATGTTGTTTATCATCTTTATTGAGATTTTTTCCTCCTATGACTGTTAAGCCACCATTTACTCTTGATTTTCCTCTTTCTTTTGGCAGGGGGAGGCTCATGGGGGATGGAATTTCCCTCTTGTTGCTCAGACTGGAGTGCAATGGCACGATCTCAGCTCACTGCAGCCTCTGCCTTCTGGATTCAAGCAATTCTGCCTCAGCTTCCTGAGTAGCTGGGATTACAGGCGCCCGCCACTATACCCAGCAAATTTTTTGTATTTTTAGTAGAGATGGGGTTTTGCCATGTTGGCCAGGCTGGTCTCCAACTCCTAGCCTCAGGTGATCTGCCTACCTCAGCCTCCCAAAGTGCTGGGATTACAAGCGTGAGCCACTGCGCCAGGCCTCTTCTGTCTTTTATAGAGAAAATCTCATTGATTTATAGGATTTTTAACTACCAGTAACCTTAATAGTACAACATCTAACTTATTGACTTGAATGTCGTATCACATTTCAAACACATTATATCCTAAATTGAACTCACCATCTCTTTCGTACCTTGGAATTTGCTGATCTGCTGTTTTTCCTACGTTGGGAAACAGTACTACATCCCAGCCATTTTCTCAAGCCAAAAATTGCATTCAATCTATTGACTGAGTCCTATTATGTTTTTCCCTCAAAAATCTTTAAATCCACTCTTTTGTTATTATTATTCTACGATTACTGTTTCATGCTTGGCTCTCTGTGTGTTTTCTACAAAAGCCTCCTCCTTGTGTCTGCTAAAAGCCATTGGAGCAATACTCATCATCCCCACTGCTGCCAGGTATCCACCCAATCAAAATTTTTCCCCATTGTTTGCCATTACTTTAAACAAAATTATCCAGTACTTACCAAGTATGGTAACTTTTTATATACCATTTACATTAATCTAAAAATAATCCTTAAAGTAAAAATAAATGGGGCCAGAATAATTAGATACCCAAGAGTAAATAATGAATAGAAGTAGCAAAGGCAAAATTTGGCCAAGAGACTTTCTGACCGGCAAAAGTATGCTCATAATGGCTGTTATATAACTGAGCCAAAGACAGCCTCTGTATCTCGGTCTCTAGGTTGTTTATTTCATCACTGCAGGCTGAAACCCACTAAATCAAAAGTCCCCCAGCACCAAACTCAACTGTCTATACATCCAATTATTTTTGAATAGCCCAAACACCCAGATTTTTAGCCACTTACAGCCTTCTTACTTTGCACACCATTAAGAACCTCATCCTACATCTGCTGGCCATTAATAAGATAGAGGCTTGTTATAAGACCCCAAAATGTTCTGGAAATTTTAAATAAAGTGGACAGAGAAGATTTTAGGGAGGTGCCACTTGAGTGACTTTGAGATTTTGCTCTGGGGTGAATGGGGAGCCATTAGAGAATTTGAGCAGAAGAATTCTATGATGGGACTAATATTTAACAGAATCACTCTAGCCTCCAGGTTGAAAATCAACTTTAGGGGACAAAGAGCAAAGGAAGCAGCTGAGGAAAGGTGGTATTGCAGAATAGAGTGGTTGCAGTAGAACTGGTAATAGAAGGTCAGATTCTGGAACTATTTTGAAAATAAAGCTACCAGATTTGCTCATAGGTTATGAGTAGGATGTGAACAAAAGGGAAGGATGAGGGATGACTTCAGTGTTTTTTGGTCTGAACAACTAAAAGGATGGAGTGGCCCTTAACTGTGATAGAAAGGCTTTTGGTGAGGTCTTAGAGTTTATTATTTCTGTTTAAGCTTAACATTCCTCCTCAATGAACAGAAATTGTTAGTGTACATCAAAACTTCAAAAAAAAAATCTTGATCCCTGGAGAAAAGTGTAATCTGAACCCAGCAATCAAATTGTACTATGAAATATAGTGATGACAAGTTGGATGGATCAGTGTATTCTAGATACTCTGATATTCCATATGGTCTAAAGAATAGTACAATTCAGACTGCATCCATAATAAATGAATCCCAAACAGGGACTGTTTAAGACTTGCAAAAATACAATAAAAATAACAGAGTGGATTTTAAGGTTTATTTTTGAAAAATCTATTTTTCTTTAGTTTTTGTTTTATAACCCTCCTTTTCCTTTTCCTCCTCCTTCTTTTTCTATTACCTTCTGCTTGTTCTTTTTTTCTTCTTTCTAAAACTGCATTTTTTTCTTTGTTGCTCTGTGGGCCACTAAATTTTTAAGACATCAGTTTTATCCTGAAGTTAAAGTGTGATTTCTGGAGCATGTGTGGAGTAGAGCGCATCTAAATCCATCATGTTTTATTTCAATCAGCCTCTTCCTATTAGCATTGCAAAAAGACCCAAATGTACTATGAAGCCTAATTGGTAACAGAAGGGCACTGGTGCATCTCTCATTGTGAGTAGGTGGAGTAGGTGCTTGCCTCGTGATTTGCCTGAACGAAATACACACATTGCTTTAAAAACAGAAAGCCTCGGGATAAAGATAATCAAATATTTATGTCAGCCTGAAAAATTGCATAAATTTTAAAGTCAGAAGACTTAAAAACTATGCTTTATAGCTTGCAAACTGAGTGATTTGGGGCAAGTCACGTAACCTCTCTGAATCATAGCTTCCTCACTTCTAAGGCATCATTGTGTAGTGTTTGCCTTTCTTTTCTTCCTGTTTATCTTATTTTCCTTCCTTTCATCTTTACTTTCATTCTCTCCTACTTTCCCTCCCTCCACCTCCCCTTCCCTCTCTTTTTCTTCTTTCCTTCCTCCCTTCCTTCCATTATACCTTATGCCACATAGGATTTGAGAGAGATTTCAATAAGAATATATCCAATAAAATAATAAGAACCTGAAAAGTAGATGTAGAAAGCCAAGAGTAGAAATACATAGGCTTAAAAGCACTTACAGAGATTTCTAAGCAATTAAAAGTTGAAAATTTCAGCCTAGGTTATCATATTTTGGTTAGAATTAAAGTCTCCAATCACCACTGTTAGCTGGATAGAAAGCAACGGTACCACATTATGGAAGTGTTTGCAGCCTCAGTTCTTGGTCTATTCCATCCTTTGACCACATGAGAACACAGTTATACCACCTGTAATATGGTCTTTATAAAAGTCTCTCTATTCTTCTTTTTCTTTCATTCTTTTTTTTTTTTTCCAGTAGAAAGATCTTGTTCTGTCTTCCAGGCTGCTGCAGTGCAGTGGCGCAATCATAACTTAATGCAGCCTCAAATTCCTGGGCTCAAGCAATTCCTCCTGCCTCAGCCTCCTGAGTAGCTGGAACTATAGGCACATGCCACCTTGGCTAATATTTATATTTTTTTAGAGGTGAGTGTCTCACTATGTTACCCAGGCTTGTCTTAAACTTCTGGGCTCAAGTGATCCTCCCACCTTGGCCTTCCAAATCGATGAGATTACAGACATGAGCGACTGTGCCTGGCCTCCCTATTCTTCTAGGTAACTTACTAGGTGGATAAACTTTAGCAAGTTGTTTAACCTTCCTAAATTCAAATATAAATCTGTATATTGTGATAAGAATAAATAATGTATGTGAAAGTGTTCATATTCATTTTCTATTGCTACTTAACAATAGTACCACAAACTTAGAGGCTTAATCATCTCTGTGGGTCAGCAGTCTGGTCATGGCTTAGCTGGATCCTCTGTTCAGGGTCTCACAAACCCGCAATCAAGGTGTTGGCCATACTGTCATTCTTCTTCAAAGCTCAATGTTCTCTTCCAAGATTATTCAGGTTATAGGAAGAATTTGGTCCCTTGCAGTGTAGTACTGGGCCCCCATTTTCTTTCCGACTATTGGCTGGTGACCATTCTGAGTTTCTAGAGACCACCCACAGTTCCTTATCATGTGCCTTCCACAGGCAGTGCACAATCTATCTCTTTGCTTTCTTCCAGGCCAGCAGGAATGTATCTGCTGATACTTCTTATTTAAGACCTCATCTAATTAGGTCAAGCTCATTGAGGATAACTTCCATTTTTAGATTAATCAGTCAACAAATTAGGAATCTAATCATGCAAGAGATATCATATTCACGGTTTTACCCACACTCAATGGGTAGGAGTCACAGGTCATTGAGAGTCATCCTAGAATTCTGCCTGTTGTATATAGCATACCATGCCACCCACTCCCCGTAAATAGAACAATTAAAACAAGGTATTATAAGAAGTGCTACTTGGTGTAATCCTTTTTGCACACCAGAATCTTAACTATAATAATCAATTCAGTCTAGGAACCATTATGAGATAGTATTACCTCAAGGATTTCTCAAATTCTTGATTTTTTTTCCTAAATTCATTCATCTCCTTGTCATTCACTTAACAAATATGTGTTGGCCATCTACTCTGTGCCAAGCACAGTGGTAGACACTCATGACAAGATAGTCATGGTCTCAGCCTTTGCAGAGCATATAATTCAGTAGGAAGAATAAAATAACAGAAAACCTCAAACAACTAAAGAAACAAATTGTGCTAAGACCTTTCAGTCATTGTAGGGCTTTCTAGTCACTGCAGACCCTTAAATTATTCTCTGGGTCTTCTTGCTATTGGATGTCACCTCAACTGGAAATTTTTCCAACCAGAATATTTTATCACTTATGGTTAGTTTGGCTACAAACAAAATAATAGTGACTTAAACTAGAATGAAATTTATTTGTCTCATGTTTTTTGTAAAAAAAAAAAAAAAAAAGCCTAAAGATATGTGCTAGAGGGCTTGTATGGGACTGAGCTATACTTCAGGGCTGAGCTGGGGTAGAGGAATAGGATAACGAGGTCATAGCGGTCACAGTGGAGCCAGCTCATGTCAGGCTCTCCCCTTGAGTACAACGGGCTACCATTGGAGGGTTTTGAGTAGAGCCATGGCATGCACTGATGTAGATTTCAAAAGACTACCATGTAACTGAGACAAGAGACATTGCAGCTAAGACTAAAATGGTGGCTGTAGTATCGGTGAGAAGTGGTTAGATTCGGATTTGTTTTGAAGGGTAGGAACAACAAGATTTCCGGATAGAATGAATGTGGAAATGTAACTCTAAGGAGTTGGTCTAACTAGCCAGAAAATGGAGTAGCCATCCACTAAGATGGAGAAAACTATGGGTACAGAGAGATTTAGGGCAAGAATCAGGAGTTCAGTTTGAGATGTTTTAGACATTCAAATGGAGGAGTTGATGGCATTCAGATACTAAAGTCCATCCATTGAGAGAGGTCTGGGCTAGAGATATATATTTAGGGGTTGATAGTATGTATACAGCATTTTAATTGATGAGGCAAAGAAGAGGAGGCCCAGCTACATCAACCTTAGCTCATGACTTCCACCTCATGGCCCAAGAAAACTGGTCGAGTTCCATCTGGACTGCATTACAGCCAGCTGAAAAAGCAAGGAAGCAAAAGGCGTATGTCAGATGACCATTACGGAGGGTTTTGTGAAGCTATAAACAAAAATCCAAAAACTTATGCTTATGTCTTGTTGAGCAGAACTTAGTCACATGGCCATACCTAGCCACAAGGAAGATTAGAAAATAAAACCTTATTTCCAGGCAACCAAATGTCCAACTAAAATCCAGGGTTTTAATTACAAGAAAGAAAATGAGAATGCAAACTACAGTAAACCGCTAGCAGTCCCTGCCGTGCAATAAAAACTCCGAGGTAGATTTCGGTGGAGTACGGAAAGTCCACAACATTTGGCCAGTTTTGTAAATAGGTCACTCATTCTAACACAATCTGAAGGCCCAGTCTCATCAACTAGAATTCCCAATATAGGGTTTGCAGCTGAAGCCCCAGCTGAAATGGTGTAGCAATGTATTCATGGGATAAAATAAAACAAATGGAAGTCTTGGTATCAACATGTGACAGCAACCCACCTTGAACTAGCTTAAGAAAAAAGGAAGATTTTTTTTGCAAAGATATTTGTCTCATTTTCAGATCTTTGAAAATTACCAAACAACCAAAACTTTGAGAGAACAAGTGTTGAACTAGCCTCAGGGATAAACCAGATACTGAAGAGATCTTCTAAATATGCGATGTTCCCCCATCTCTCATCATTTCTATTACTTAGGGGAACTGGATGGTGACCGCTTTATTTTCCTAAATTTTGCAATACAGTAAATATGTGGAATGCCTCCTAACTAACTAATCAAGGGGCACATCCCACGGTTCCTGATTAGAGAAGAAATAGAAAGAGATTCACTTCCTGGAAAGAAACTCTGGTTTGCTCAGTTTGGGAAATATTCCCATCCATGGGCAAATGACTGTCAGCTCCCATCCAAACCAGGTGGATGAAAATACGAATGAATGAGAGCTGCACATGAAGAAGGGGGAAAGCTACTGAACAAATAAATTCATCAGAGCTCTTCTAAATCTGGAGTTGACATACTAACACTTTGGAAGTCCTGAACAACAGTTCCAACAGCAGGAAAAGAGGCAAAAAGAAAATCTACGTTCCTGTACTATTATGGAATTTTATATTTAGTCAGGAATAATTTGAGAGTAAAATCCATTTAAGGGACTTCTTTTGTGGGAAACGAGGAAGTTCTTGATTAAAAGAAGGGGTTTGTTTTGTTCAGTTTTAGAGAAAAAAAACAAAACAACTTTCCGGCACTTTATATCTCTGGCCTTATATAACTGAGCCAAGTTTGTGTCTGGTGTATGTTGTATAACCCTGGCTAGTTTTTCCGCCCAGCTGCATAAGAAGAGCCAAAGAAGCTCCCTTGAGGTTTCCCCACAGCCAACCCAAAAAACACAGAGGTTGGGACTCCAACCAGCTCTGCCCTACCCTTTGAGCCAAATACTATATTAGTCTTCAGTGCTTTCCTACACTGCTTGTCGATAGAGGTGTGCTTTCCTTGACTCAATGAGTGTTGACATTGAGAATTCAGATTTAAACTTTGGAGTAGAAGCAAAGAAAGCGAGTAGGTGTTCCACTCAACTTTTGTCCTAGACTACATAGGTCCAATTAACAAAGCCAAAAGAATCAGTGAATGGTTAAGCCAAGCTCAGCCCACCCGAGATCTCCATGGGAGTGTGGAGCCAACCCCAGATAGTAATAAAATATTATTTTATTGGGTTTTGTTTTCTATATATATATTTTTTTACCTGGATTTGTGGGTATGGTACCTGTTAAGAATCAAATTAAGGTGATTGAGATGCCCTATCCTGACTAGCCGTAGCCATATCTCTTTCCATAAAATCTCTTGCAGTTCCCATGTACATATGTGCACATACTCAGATATTCATCTATTTTATTATAACTAAATACATACATATACATATGGAAGATGATAAACTAATATAGTAGGGCTCTGAAATAGACTTTTAGCTATATTTTACTAAGGAGCTTATCAGACCCCCTTAGCCAGTTTGAATGAGGATATCTGGTATCTGTACTGCTCCTATCTGGAATCCTCTTATATTCACTTCTATTGCCCTGATAGTTTTTGTCAGGCCATCTACCTTGGGATTTGTGTCTTTCTTATTTAAAAGCCCTCATTACTATTTTCAGACTAGTTTTCATTTTTGTATCTACAAATGCTTAAATTTCACTAATCATCTGATTTCTATAGAGAGTTGACTCTTCTAATTTGTGCCACAAAATAATTTCAGCCTGCCTTATTTCTTAACCTTGAAAGGTTCGTGTGTGCTTGTGTGTGCATGATCTCTCACTCTCTTGCTCTCTCTCTCTCTGTCTTTTACTCTCTCCCACCTCCCTTCCCCTGTTTGTCTGTTTCTTTCTAAGATGGATGGATGGGTGGAAGAAAGGAAGGAAGGGAGGGAAGTGGGGAGTTAGAGAAGAAACTTCTCAAGAGAGCATTGGTATTATGTTGCACAAATTTGGGCAAGAACAGTTGTCTCTGGATGGGGTAATAACAACTTTTACATTGACTAAAGTATCAATATCATGTATGACACATCCTATGTCAACACTGACTACAGCAGTTGAGTGTGTATCTATTTAACCATTTTACACACAGCACCATAGAGTTTACGGTGGACATAGTTAGAACTCTATATTAGTTTTCTTCTCTTTTGGTAGAGAAGAAGCACAGAGGTGAGGCAAACATTTACAAGACACCCAGAGGGGGCAAAAAGAGACTCAGACAAAAGAGAGACCATGGCTGCCAAATACAAGCTTCCCTACTTCTGTGCCTCATGCCTTGCCCTCAGCTGGCCTTTTCTGTGCTTTAGATACCCTTCAGGGAAAGGCTTTGCAGGGCTTAGGAGTGGGCTTAAGAGTCCATCTGGCACCTTTGAAATCAGGGAATCAGTAAGAAATTGTCTCTCTCTTGATTTTTTCAGGATGGCCTGGGTCACCTCAAATAGCCCAATAGTATCAGAAGAAGTCAACTCTTCCCACCTAATTTAGAAGTCGTGCTGACCTGAAAAGATTAATTAACCTGTGATTGTCACCTTGAAATGACTCTTGTTCCCTTATATCATTGGTACTTGTGCCAACTTGCAAATACAATCATAACACACACAAAAACTGAGTTTGAATTAAGGCACAAAGATGCTATGTTACTCATCTAAAAAGAAAGAGAAATTAAGTTCTAGCTAGTTAGATATAACCATGTTGTGACACAAAAGGTAGCCACCAGATAAGGAGGATGCCACCTGCTAGATGTTAAAGTACCAACACTTGTGAGTGACTTGTTTTTAAAAAGTAAATTTGAACAGATTCAAATTTTATTCCTAAAGTATTATTACTCCCATTCCTTGCATTTTGATATATGTACGGCCAGGACAGTCTCAGTGTTCTGTCTAGATCTCTTTGGATTGCCTTTACTATTCATGAGCAGCTCTCCTCCAGTTTCTGGCCTATACCTCAGACTCTTACAAAAACTGCCTGAAGACAACTGAAGCTATTTTGCCTACAGGCTAAGAGCAAAGAAGTTGAAAGTTCCTGGGAGCTTATGTACCTCCCACATCCCCAGTCCTTGGCTGATTACTTACTGATGCAAAAATATGAAAGCTTGGTCTTTTCCTTCTCCAATCAGGAAAACGCTGTGGTGAATTTTACATTTTAGAGAATTTGACGTTTCCACAAAATCAGGCTGAGGCTTTTACCTGGCTTCTCCTGTATTCCTGTCCTGCTGACCCTATTTCCTTCCTGGAATCTCCTGCAAGTACTTTATTTACAAATCACTTGTACACACACCCATTCTTGTCTCAGGGTTGATATGCTTCTGAGAAAATTTACCTAAGGCAATATATTGTCTTGAATAGAAGAGAAATGATAAACTTAGAGATGTTGTGTCAGAAATTGCACAAGCCCCTGATATGGTTTTGGCTGTGTCCAAACCATATCATCTCGAATTGTAGTTCTCATAATCCCCACATGTCATGGGAGGGACTTGGTGGGAGGTAATTGAATCACAGGAGCCGTTACTTCCATGCTGTTTTCATGATAGTGAGTTCTTATGAGATCTGATGGTTTTATAAGGGGCTTTTCCCCCTTTTGATCGGTACTTCTCCATCTTGCCATCATGTGAAGAAGGACATGTTTAGTTCCCCTTCTGCCATGATTGCAACTTTCCTGAGGCCTCCCCAGCCATGCTGATCTGTGAGTCAATTAAACCCCTTTCCTTTATAAATTACCCAGACTCTAATATGTCTTTATTAGCCACATAAGAACGGACTAATACACCTCCCAAGTCCACTCAGAATTGTCCCTTCTAGGAATGTCATCTGTCAGATGTGTCATTCCAAAAAAAAAGGATTGAAATCCTTCCCTATACTAAGCTTGGATGAGGAATCTTTTCATATATTGCACTTCAGGAGGGAAAAATTTTAAAGTCAATGTCTATACAAGTTTAAAGATTATTATATAAATTGTGGATTTTTTTTTTTTTTTTTTTTTTGAGACGGAGTTTTGCTTTTGTTGCCCAGGCTAGAGTGCAGTGGTGTGATCTTGGCTCACTGCAACCTCTGCCTGCCAGGTTCAAGAGATTCTCCTGCCTCAGCCTCCCGAGTAGCTGGGATTACAGGCATGCGCCACCATGTCCAGCTAATTTGGTATTTTTAGTAGAGACAGGGTTTCTCCATGTTGGTCAGGCTGGTCTTGAACTCCCGACTTCAGGTGATCCGCCCGCTTTGGTCTCCCAAAGTGCTGGGATTACAGGCATAAGCCACCATGCCCAGCCTAAATTGAGGAATTTTTTAACAGAGAGAAGTGTACTACAATCTACTCATCTTTTAAAATTAATAATGGGAGTGTTGAATTCTACTGACTTGCTCAGAAAATAAAATTTCTATGTCAGTTACTTTCCAGAGAGATGTGATAAGTAGAAGCAAAAAAGACAAGGAATAGAGACAAGGAAACACAGTGAGAATTAGAACTTATAAATGATATTTAATGCTTAGGGCTATCATTCTAATACACACATATATATGTGTGTACATAGACATACATGTACATGTATACACACATGTATTTATCTAGATATTTATTAATTTATCCACACAACAATTCTATAAGGTGAAGACTATTATACCCTCATATTTCTGATGAGAAAACCCCAACAACACTAAGACATGAAAAAATTTGCTCGAGGTCATCCCACAGTAAATGGCAGAGCTGAAGTCTGGTCCCAGGCAATTGGGCTCCAGTGTCTGTGTTCTAATTCACTACCTGTCCTGGGAAAAAGTGAGAGAAATTAGTAGAAAGAGCCACTGAAGGGAAAAGAAAGGGGAAATAGAAAGTTAATTAAATAGGCAAAACTGACTCACATAAACATAAAGATCAGGCAGAAAGGAATCAATGGAGAGAAACACAGACACATCCCACAGAGGCATGGGAAACTGATATAAAGAAAGTCTCATTGTAACATAATTACAGACAGAGATCCATATGCAAAAAAGGACATGCATACTTTATAAAGATAGACCAACATGCAAACCAAGGCAGAATATGTATATATCAAACTACGCCAAACTTAATGACTTAAAACAATAACCCTTTTAGTATATATCATCATTTTGTGAGTCAGGAATTTGGGCATACTCAGCTGGGCAATTATTTTGCTCCACAGGGTGCTGACTTACTAATTTTCACCTGATCCAAGGTGGTTTTACTTCCATTCATTATGTCTTGCTGTGAACAATTGGAAGGCTGGGCTCAGCTAGATTCTTCTGTCTCTCTCCACATATTCTCAATATTCTCCATGTGGTCTCTCCAGCAGTGTGATCTGACTTCTTATTTTGTCCCTGGGGGCTTTAGGAGACTGAAGTAGAAGCTGCCAATCTCATAGAAACAAGGTCTAGAACTGTCATAATCCCTATCACTGCACTCCATTAGTGGAAACAGATTAATGGCAGCCCAGATTCAAGATGGCAAATAGGCCCTACCTCCCTATAGGAAGAATGTCAAAGAATCTGTGGCTGTTTTTCATCTGCCACACCATTTGACCAGAAACAGGCTAATTATGCACAGATGTGTGAGAAACTAGGGAGGGTTCAAGCTTTGGACACTTTCCAGATGGAAGTGTCACAGATAGCTAGAGTTTAAGAGCAGAAAATGTCTCTGATACTACTGGTAAAACTGAAGATTGGATAATTGTGGAAAAGGAAAGAAATGAAATTACGGATTTGGGGTTATAGTCATGCACATTTGTTTAGATCTAACTAAACATGCCATACTACTTGGCCCAGAAGATTTTCTTCATGTCCTAGATGACATGTTTACATTGTGTGTATTGCCTTGACTGCCTACATGACTTTCCCATTCTGCTTCTGCAACCATGTTGCTAAGATTGTAAATTCTGCTATTTTTTATTGTCCTTTATGTTTCTGAAATATCTTCCATTTGTAAATATATCTGGATACATATGATCCATTAATAGTACATAGTCTCAGTCAGGAGGCTCCTGTTCTGTTTGATAATTCACGGACATACAAAAAGGTAGCAAATGGATACAAGCCTGGTGTCATAGGACTAACCATTAAACAATCATATCAGCAGTAATTCCCCTTCCCAGGCCAAAATAGAATAGTTCAAAGCAAAATAGGTGGTTTGGACAAAGCATTCACTGTGTGGTCAAGCAGAAATCTGCCATACCATTTGCAAAGTGCATGACTTGTTTAAGTCATACTTAATATGAAGTTAGTACTACTTATTTTCTAGAGTTGTTAGGATCATTTGAGAAAAAGGTATATCATGTAGATAGCACATAAGAGCCATTCAATAAATCATAAAAATTATTATTAATATTATTTCAACTATAATATAATGCAAGTAAGGAACTACAATAAAATACAAAAACCCATATATACAGCACATGAATCTGGTTAAATATCTGTGTTCTAGAACTTTAATTTCTAAAACAGATAAAATAATATCCACATGATACTCATATGATTATGTATTGTCATTAAATATGAAGATATACGTTACATTATGGTTTTTAAAAAAACTTATTTTTAGAAGTACTGTTTGCTCTCTTGTGGATTTGAATTGACCAGCGTGTGACTTGAAAATTTTGTTTGCTTACACCTTTTTCACGTACGTGAACATTTAGAAGATATTATTGTTAATAGAAATAGAATGAATTTAAAGGTGAATAGAATTTAACAGTTAATAGAATAGATTGAAAAGTAAAATATTTTATGATTCCAATGACTGTTTTTGTGACTAAGCATATTCTTTAGATAACAATTATTTTTAAATGATTCTCCACAACGTAAAACTAATATACTTAAAAATGCAAGTAGTACCACAAAAGAAAGTTCCCAATAAATTGGTTGTCTTCTAAAACAGAAGAATACTTAAAATAGACCATTATATCTATTTTTTTATATTCCCTTAGTCTGGTGTTTTCTCTTTGCTATATTTCCAGAATTTGGTTGCCATTTCTGTTTTTCTTCTCTCTCTGTCCAAGTATTCTCAAGACTCTCCATGTAGACCCCACAAGTATAATTAACCTCTCCCTCAGAATTCCTTGTTTTTAAGGGGAGTATGTTGTGTTTTTTTATTTTAAGAACTTTTTTTTTTTTTTTTCCTGAGATGGAGTCTAGCTTGGTCACCCAGGCTGGAGTACAGTGGCTTGATCTCGGCTCACTGCAACCTCTGCCTCCCAGGTTCAAGCAATTCTCCTGCCTCAGCCTCCCAAGTAGCTGGGATTACAGGTGCCTGCCACCACGCCCAGCTAATTTTTCTATTTTTAATAGAGACAGGTTTCACCATATTGGTCAGGCTGGTCTCAAACTCCTGACCTCAAGTGATCCTCCCACCTCAGCCTTCCAAAGGCACCCAGTCTTCTCTAAGAACTATTTTGGCATTTTAATTTGATGCCTTATTTAAGAGTCATTTATGTTTATGTCTGTCTCCCATACTTGATTATGAGCTCATGAAAAGAAGAAAACTAATCCCATGTCCCCAAAATACAAACCAGAAAGCTTTATACATAAAAGATGTTCAATAAGAAAGGTTAAATTTACTAATGCACACACACAAACCAATCATGCACTTCATTAACCAACCAAACACTGGTAATAATATAAAACAATAGGGCTGGCAAGATGGCCGAACAGGAACAGCTCTCGTCTGCAGCTCCCAGAGAGATCAATGCAGAAGGTGGGTGATTACTGCATTTCCAACTGAGGTACCTGGCTCATCTCACTGGGACTGGTTAGGCAGTGGGTGCAGCCCGCCGGGCGCGGTGGCTTACTCCTGTAATCCCAGCACTCAGGGAGGCCGAGGCGGGCAGATCACGAGGTCAGGAGATCGAGACCATCCTGGCTAACATGGTGAAACCCCGTCTCTACTAAAAATTCAAAAAATTAGCCAGGCGCAGTGGCGGGCGCCTGTAGTCCCAGCTACTTGGGAGGCTGAGGCAGGAGAATGACGTGAATCCGGGAGGCGGAGCTTGCAGTGAGCCGAGATTGCGCCACTGCACTCCAGCCTGGGCGACAGGGCCAGATTCTGTCTCAAAAAAAAAAAAAAAAAAAAGACAGTGGGTGCAGCCCATGGAGGGCAAGCCGAAGCAAACCCAGGAAATGCAAGGGGTAGAGGGACTCCTTCCCCTAGCCAAAGGAAACCATGAGGGACTGTGCCATGAGAAATGGTGCACTCCAACCCAGATACTACACTTCTCCCATGGTCTTTGCAACCTGCAGACCAGGAGATTCCCTCAGGTGCCTATGCCACCAGGGCCCAGGGTGTCAAGCACAAAACTGGACAGCCATTTGGGCAGACACAAAGCTAGCTGCAGAAGTTTTTTTTCCATACCCCAGTGGTGCCTGGAATGCCAGCGAGACAGAACCATTCACTCCCCTGGAAAGGGGGGCTGAAGCCAGGGAGCCAAGTGGTCTAGCTCAGTGGATCCAACCTCTACAGAGCCCAACAAGCTAAGATCGACTGGCTTGAAATTATTGCTGCCAGCACAGCAGTCTGGTTGACCTGGAACACTCGAGCTTGGTAGGGGGAGCGGCAACCACCATTACTGAGGACTGAGTAGGTGATTTTCCCCTCACAGTGTGAACAAAGCCGCCAGGAAGTTCGAACTGGGTGGAGCCCACTGCAGCTAGGCAAAACCACTGTAGCCAGAATGTCTCCCTAGATCCCTCCCCTCTGGGCAAGGCATTACTGAAAAAAAGCCAGCAGCCCCAGTCAGGGGCTCATAGATAAAATTCCCATCTCCCTGGGACAGAGCACCTGGGGGAAGGGGTGGCTGTGGGTGCAGCTTCAGCAGACTTAAAAGTTCCTGCCTGCCAGCTCTGAAGAGAGCAGCAGATCTCCCAGCACAGTGCTCGAGCTCTGCTAATGGACAGACTACCTCTTCAAGTGGGTCCCTGACCCCCATGCCTCCTGACTGGGAGATACCTCCCAGCAGGGGTTGAAAGACACCTCATATGGTAGAGCTCCCCCTGGCATCTGGTGGGTGTCCCTTTGGGACAAAGCTTCCAGATGAAGGAACAGGCAGCAATCTTTGCTGTTCTGCAGCCTCTGCTGGTGATACCCAGGCAAACAATGTCTGGAGTTGACCTCCAGCAAACTCCAGCAGACCTGCAGCAGAGGGGCCTGTTAGAAGGAAAATTAACAAACAGAAAGGAATAGGATCAACATCAACAAAAAGGACATCCACACAGAAACCTCATCTGAAGGTCACCAACGTCAAAGACCAAAGGTAGATAAATCCACAAAGATAAGGAAAAACCAGTGCAAAAAGGCTAAAAATTCCAAAAACCAGAATGCCTCTTCTCCTCCAAAGGATCACAACTTCTTACCAGCAAGGGAACAAAACTGGATGGAGAATGACTTTGAGGAATTGGCAGAAGCAAGCTTCAGAAGGTGGGTAATAACAAACTCCTCAGAGCTAAAGGAGCATATTTTAACCCAATGCAAGGAAGCTAAGAACCTTGAAAAAAGGTTAAAGAAATTGCTAACTAGAATAACCAGTTTAGAGAAGAACATAAATGACCCGATGGAGCTGAAAAACACAGCATGAGAACTTCCTGAAGCATACACAAGTATCAATGGCCAAATCGATCAAGTGAAAGAAAGGATATCAAAGATTGAAGATCAAATTAATGAAATAAAACATGAAGATTAGATAAAAAAGAATGAAATAAAACATGAAGACAAGATTAGATAAAAAAGAATGAAAAGGAACTAACAAAGCCCCCAAGAAATATGTGACTATGTGAAAAGACCAAATCTACATTTGATTGGTGTACCTGCAAGTGACGGGGAGAATGGAACCAAGTTGGAAAACACTCTTCAGGATATTATCCAGGAGAACGTCCCCAGGCTAGCAAGACAGGCCAACATTCAAATTCAAGAAATACAGGGCACACCACAAAGATACTCCTCGAGAAGAGAAACTCCAAGACACATAATTGTCAGATTCATCAAGGTTGAAAAGAAGGAAAAAATGTTAAGGGCAGCCAGAGAGAAAGGTCGAGTTACCCACAAAGGGAAGCCCATCAGACTAACAGCAAATCTCTCTGAAGAAACCCCACAAGCCAGAAGACAGTGGAGGACAATACCCAACATTCTTAAAGAAAAGAATTTTCAACCTGGAATTTCATGTCCAGCTAAAATAAGCTTTATAAGCAAAAGAGAAATAAAATTCTTTGCAGACCAACAAATGCTGAGAGATTTTGTCAACACCAGGTGTACCTTACAAGAGCTCCTGAAGGAAGTACTAAATATGGGAAGTAACAACTGGTACCAGCCACTGCAAAAATATACCAAATTGTAAAGATCATCAACACTATGAAGAAACTGCATCAACTAATGGGCAAAATAACCAGCTAGCATCATAATGACAGGATCAAATTCACACATAACAATATTAACCTTAAATGTAAATGGGCTAAATCCCCCCATTAAAAGACACAGACTGGCAAATTGGATAAAGAGTCAAGACCCATCAGTGTGCTGTATTCAAGAGACCAAGCTCATTGGTAAGACACACATAGGCTCAAAATAAAGGGATGGAGGAATATTTACGAGGCAAATAGAAAGCAAAAAAAAAAGTAAGCAGGGGTTGCAATCCTAGTCTCTCATAAAACAGACTTTAAACCAACAAAGAACAAAAAAGACAAAGAAGGGCATCACATAATGGTAAAGGGATCAATGCAACAAGTAGAGCTAACTATTTTAAATATATGTGCACCCAATACAGGAGCACCCAGATTCATAAAGCAAGTTCTTAGAGATCTACAAAGAGACAGTGTCTCAGACCACAGTGCAATCAAATTAGAACTCAGGATTAAGAAACTCACTAAAAACTGGACACCTATATGGACACTGAACAACCTGCTATTGAACGACTACTGGGTAAATAAGGAAATTAAGGCAGAAATAAATAAGTTCTTTGAAACCAATGAGAACAAAGACACAACATACCAGAATCTCTGGGACACAGCCAAAGCAGTGTTTACAGGGAAATTTACAGCATTAAATGCCGACAGGAGAAAGTGGGAAAGATCTAAAATCAACACCCTAACATCACAATTAAAAGAATTAGAGAAGCAAGAGCAAACAAATTCAAAAGCTGGCAGAAGACAAGAAATAACTAAGATCAGAGCAGAACTGAAGGAGACATGAAAAACCCTTCAAAACATCAATGAATTCAGGAGCTGGTTTTTTGAAAAGATTAACAAAACAGATAGACCACTAGCCAGATTAATAAAGAAGAAAAGAGAGAAGAATCAAATAGACACAATAAAACATGATAAAGGGGAAATCACCACTGATACCACAGAAATATAAACTACCATCAGAGAATACTATAAACACCTCTATGCAAATAAACTAGAAAATCTAGAAGAAATGGGTAAATTTCTGGACATGTACACCCTCCCAAGACTAAATCAGGAAGAAGCCAAATCCCTGAATAGAACAATAACAAGTTCTGAAATTGAAGCAGTAATTAATAGCCTAACCAACCAAAAAAAAAAAAGCCCAGGATCAGACACATTCACATCTGAATTCTACCAGAAGTACAAAGAAGAGCTGGTACCATTCCTTCTGAAAATATCCCAAACAATAGAAAAAGAGGGACTCCTCCCTAACTCATTTTAAGAGGCCAGCATCATCCTGATATCAAAACCTGTCAGAGACACAGCAAAAAAAGAAAATTTCAGGTCAATATCACTGATGAACATCAATGTGAAAATCCTCAATAAAACACTGGCAAACCGAATCTAGCAGCACATCAAAAATTTTATCCACCACGATCAAGTTGGCTTCATCCCTGGGATGCAAGGCTGGTTCAACATACCCAAATCAGTAAATGTAATCTATCACAGAAACAGAACCAATGACAAAATCCATATGGTTATCTCAATAGATGCAGAAAAGTCCTTCGATAAAATTCAACACCCCTTCATGCTAAAAACTCTCAATAAACTAGGTATTGATGGAACATATCTCAAAATAATAAGAGCTATTTATGACAAACCCATAGCAAATATCATACTGAATGGGAAAAAGCTGGAAGCATTCCCTTTCAAAACCAGTGCAAGACGGGTGGAGCCAAGATGGCCTAATAGGAACAGCTCCGGTCTACAGCTCCCAGCCTGAGCAACACAGAAGACGGGTGATTTCTGCATTTCTGTTTGAGGTACCAGTTTCATCTCACTAGGGAGTGCCAAACAGTGGGTGCAGGACAGTTGGTGAAGCGCACTGTGCGTGAGCCGAAGCAGGGCGAGGCATTGCCTCACTCGGGAAGTGCAAGGGGTCAGGGAGTTCCCTTTCCTAATCAAAGAAAGGGGTAACAGACGACACCTGAAAAATCGGGTCAGTCCCACCCTAATACTGTGCTTTTCCAACAGGCCTGGAAAACGGTACACTAGGAGATTGTGTCGCGCACCTGGCTCGGAGGGTCCTATGCCCACGGAGTCTCGCTGATTGCTAGCACAGCAGTCTGAGATCAAACTGCAACACGGCAGCGAGGCTGGGGAAGGGGTGCCCGCCATTGCCCAGGCTTGCTTAGGTAAACAAAGCAGCCAGGAAGCTCGAACTGGTGGAGCCCACCACAGCTCAAGGAGGCCTGCCTACCTCTGTAGGCTCCACCTCTGGGGGCAGGGCACAGACAAACAAAAACTCAGCAGGAACCTCCACAGACTTAAATGTCCCTGTCTGACTGACAGCTTTGAAGAGAGTAGTGGTTCTCCCAGCACGCAGCTGGAGATCTGAGAACGGACAGACTGCCTCCTAAAGTGGGTCCCTCACCCCCGAGCAGCCTAACTGGGAGGCATCCCCCAGAAGAGACAGACTGACACCTCACTCGGCCGGGTACTCCTCTGAGGCAAAACTTCCAGAGGAACTATCAGACAGCTGAATTTGTGGTCTCACAAAAATCCGCTGTTCTGCAGCCACTGCTGCTGACATCCAGCCAAACAGGGTCTGGAGTGGACCTCTTGTAAACTGCAACAGACCTGCAGCTGAGGGTCCTGTCTGGTAGAAGGAAAACTAACAAACAGAAAGGACATCCACACCAAAAACCCATCTGTACATCACCATCATCAAAGACCAAAAGTAGATAAAACCACAAAGATGGGGAAAAAACAGAGCAGAAAAACTGGAAACTCTAAAAAGCAGAGCACCTCTCCTCCTCCAAAGGAACACAGTTCTTCACCAGCAACGGAACAAAGCTGGATGGAGGATGACTTTGACGAGTTGAGAGAAGAAGTCTTCAGACGATCAAACTACTCCCAGCTACGGGAGGAAATTCAAAACAATAGCAAAGAAGTTAAAAACTTTGAAAAAAAATTAGATGAATGGATAACTAGAATAACCAATGGAGAGAAGGGCTTAAAGGAGCTGATGGAGCTGAAAGCCAAGTATCGAGAACTACGCGAAGATTGCAGAAGCCTCGGTAGCAGATGCGATCAACTGGAAGAAAGAGTATCGCTGATGGAAGATGAAATGAATGAAATGAAGCAAGAAGGGAAGTTTAGAGAAAAACGAATAAAAAGGAACGAACAAAGCCTCCAAGAAATTTGGCACTATGTGAAAAAGACCAAACCTACGTCTGATTGGTGTACCTGAAAATGATGGGGAGAATGGAACCAAGTTGGAAAACACTCTGCAAGATATTATACAGGAGAACTTCCCCAATCTAGCAAGGCAGGCCAACCTCAGATTCAGGAAATACAGAGAACGCCACAAAGATACTCCTCGAGAGGAGCAACTCCAAGACACATAATTGTCAGATTCACCAAAGTTGAAATGAAGGAAAAAATGTTAAGGGCAGCCAGAGAGAAAGGTCGAGTTACCCACAAAGGGAAGCCCATCAGAACTAACAGCTGATCTCTTGGCAGAAACTGTACAAGCCAGAAGAGAGTGGGGGCTGATATTCAACATTCTTAAAGAAAAGAATTTTCAACCCAGAATTTCATATCCAGCCAAACTAAGCTTCACAAGTGAAGGAGAAATAAAATACTTTACAGACAAGCAAACGCTGAGTGATTTTGTCACCACTAGGCCTGCCCTAAAAGAGCTCCTGAAGGAAGCACTAAACATGGAAAGGAACAACTCGTACCAGCCCCTGCAAAAAAGTGCCAAATTGTAAAGATCATTGAGGCTAGGAAGAAACTGCATCAACTAACGAGCAAAATAACCAACTAACATCATAATGAAAGCATCAAATTCACACATAACAATATTAACTTTAAATGTAAATGGGCTAAATGCTCCAATTAAAAGACACAGACTGGCAAACTGGATAAGAAGTCAGGACCCATCAGTGTGCTGTATTCAGGAAACCCATCTCACGTGCAGAGACACACATAGACTCAAAATAAAGGGATGGAGGAAGATCTACCAAGCAAATGGAAAACAAAAAAAGGCAGGGGTTGCAATCCTACTCTCTGATAAAATAGACTTTAAACCAACAAAGATCAAAAGAGACAAAGAAGGCCATTACATAAAGGTAAAGGGATCAATTCAACAAGAAGAGCTAACTATCCTAAATATATAGGCACCCAACACAGGAGCACCCAGATTCATAAAGCAAGTCCTCAGTGACCTACAAAGGGACTTAAACTCCCACACAATGATAATGGGAGATGTTAACACCCCACTGTCAACATTAGACAGATCAATGAGACAGAAAGTTAACAAGGATATCCAGGAATTGAACTCAGCTCTGCACAAAGTGGACCTAATAGACATCTGCAGAACTCTCCACCCCAAGTCAACAGAATATACATTTTTTTCAGCACCACACCACACCTATTCCAAAATTGACCACATAGTTGGAAGTAAAGCTCTCCTCAGCAAATGTAAAAGAACAGAAATTATAACAAACTGTTTCTCAGATCACAGTGCAATCAAACTAGAACTCAGGATTAAGAAACTCACTCAAAACCGCTCAACTACATGGAAACTGAACAACCTGCTCCTGAATGACTACTGGGTACATAATGAAATGAAGGCAGAAATAAAGATGTTCTTTGAAACCAACGAGAACAAAGACACAACATACCAGAATCTCTGGGACACATTCAAAGCAGTGTGTAGAGGGAAATTTATAGCACTAAGTGCCCACAAGAGAAAGCAGGAAAGATCCAAAATTGACACCCTAACATCACAATTAAAAGAACTAGAAAAGCAAGAGCAAACACATTCAAAAGCTAGCAGAACGCTAGAAATAACTAAAATCAGAGCAGAACTGAAGGAAATAGAGACACAAAAAACCCTTCAAAAAATTAATGAATCCAGGAGCTGGTTTTTTGAAAAGATCAACAAAACTGATAGATCGCTGGCAAGACTAATAAAGAAGAAAAGAGAGAAGAATCAAATAGATGCAATAAAAAATGAAAAAGGGGATATCACCACCGATCCCACAGAAATACAATCTACCATCAGAGAATACTACAAACACCTCTATGCAAATAAACTAGAAAATCTAGAAGAAATGGATAAATTCCTTGACAAATACACCCTCCCAAGACTAAACCAGGAAGAAGTTGAATCTCTGCATAGACCAATAACAGGCTCTGAAATTGTGGCAATAATCAATAGCTTACCAACCAAAAAGAGTCCAGGACCTGATGGATTCACAGCCGAATTCTACCAGAGGTACAAGGAGGAACTGGTACCATTCCTTCTGAAACTATTCCAATCGATAGAAAAAGAGGGAATCCTTCCTAACACATTTTATGAAGCCAGCATTGTCCTGATACCAAAGCCTGGCAGAGAAATAACCAAAAAAGAGAATTTCAGACCAATATCCTTGACGAACATTGATGCAAAAATCCTCAATAAAATACTGGCAAACCGAATCCAGCAACACATCAAAAAGCTTATACACAATGATTAAGTGGGCTTCACCCCTGGGATGCAAGGCTGGTGGTTCAACATATGCAAATCAATAAATGTAATCCAGCATATAAACAGAACCAAAGACAAAAACCACATGATTATCTCAATAGATGCAGAAAAGGCCTTTGACAAAATTCAACAACGCTTCATGCTAAAAACTCTCAATAAATTAGGTATTGATGGGACGTATCTCAAAATAATAAGAGCTATCTATGACAAACCCACAGCCAATATCATACTGAATGAGCAAAAACTGGAAGCATTCCCTTTGAAAACTGGCACAAGACAGGGATGCCCTCTCTCACCACTCCTATTCAACATAGTGCTGGAAGTTCTGGCCAGAGCAATCAGGCAGGAGAAGGAAATAAAGGGTATTCAATTAGGAAAAGAGGAAGTCAAATTGTCTCTGTTTGCAGATGACATGATTGTATATCTAGAAAAACCCATTGTCTCAGCCCAAAATCTCCTTAAGCTGATTAGCAACTTCAGCAAAGTCTCAGGATACAAAATCAATGTACAAATATCACAAGCATTCTTGTACACCAATCACAGACAAACAGAGAGCCAAATCATGAGTGAACTCCCATTCACAATTGCTTCAAAGAGAATAAAATACCTAGGAATCCAACTTACAAGGGATGTGAAGGACCTCTTCAAGGAGAACTACAAACCACTGCTCAATGAAATAAAAGAGGATACAAACAAATGGAAGAACATTCCATGCTCATGGGTTGGAAGAATCAACATCGTGAAAATGGCCATACTGCCCAAGGTAATTTACAGATTCAATGCCATCCCCATCAAGCTACCAATGACTTTCTTCACAGAATTGGAGAAAACTACTTTAAAGTTCATGTGATAATTTTTAATATGATTTTTCTTTTTTAGCTTGTAATATTCTGAATACATTGACTTATTTTCTGCTAAACCAACCCTATATTTTTGGAATAAACCCCACTTGCTTATGATGTATTATCCATTCAATGTATTTTGTGCTCTATTTGCTAATATGTTTGAAATTTTTGTACAGATGTTTATGAGAAATACAAATCAGTATATGTTCTTGGTTTTTTGTTTGTTTGTTTCTTTTTTCCTTGGAATTCCCTTGCCTGGGTTTGATATTAGTGTAATAGTAGCCTCATAGAACAAACTGAAAAGTATTCCTTATTTATTAATTTCTGGAACAGTCTATGCGAAATTGATATTGTTTTTCTATTAAATATTTGTTAGAGCTCACCAGGTTAAGCAATCAGCCTGGAGTTATCTTTGTGGGAAGTTTTTGTTTGTTTGTTTTGTTTTTGTTTTTTCCACTTCCTACCCCCCCTGCTCTAGGAAGTTTTATAACTACAATATTAAAATTTCAAGTTCTTTAACAAATATAGGTATATTCAGATTACCCATTTCTTTTTGAGTGAGCTTTGATATTTAATGTCTTTCAATGATTATGGTCTGGAAACTCTCTCAAGGCATTAAACTAAAGCGATTATAGGGCCGCCTCATTTGTTTCCCATCTCTCAGAAATTACTGTTCTTGTTGCCTTATGTAAAATGTATTAAAATTATTATTTAATAATATCTATGCATTTTTAATATGTCTTATATGTATGGGTATCCCTGCTTCTTAATTCTGACTAAAAGTGAAAGTTCTACATTATTCCTTTGATTGGCCTTTGCATGGTATATATTATCCAGTGTATGGTATATCTTTTCCCATGCTTTTACTTTTAATCTATCTGCTTTTTTTTTTCTATTTAAACTTCATTTCTTATATTAAGTATACAGTTGAGTCTTCCTTGAAGAAAAAAAAATTCCATCTGACCATCTCTGCCTTTTATGTGGTGTGTTAGGCTATTTACATTTAATATAATCATTAGTATACATTGATGTAAATCTACCATCTTGGTATTTGTTTTCTAATTGTCTTTTCTGCAACTTAGTTTTTTTCTGCCTTCTTTTGGATTCAGTATTATTTTTATTACATTTTATTTCTACTATTGACTTATTATCTACTCCTTTTTATTTCACTGTTTAATGATTGCTTTAGAGTTTGCAATATACCTCAATAACATCACAATCCACCTTCAAATAATATTTTTTAAACTCATATATAGTCTAGCAACCATTTAATTATATGCCTCCATTTCTCCCTTCTGTTCTTTGTCATGTATTTTATTCTACTATTTTTGTAATTTTTTTCTGAGTACTTTAAACTTCACAACACATTGATATTATTTTTGCTTAAAACGTCATTATCTTTTTTAAAAATTAAAAAATGAGTTAAAAATCTGATATCTATTTTTATCGATCTTTTCTTTCATGGATTAGTTTGCATTTAAATTTCCTTCTGATATCATTTTCCATCTGCTTAAAGAAGTTTGTTTAATATTTCCTGTTGTATATGTCTGCTGGCAATAATTTTTTCAGGTTTATTAGTCTGAAAAAAAGTTCTATTTTGCTTTGTTATTTGAAACATCTTTTCACTGGATAAGGAATTCTATGTTGACCATATTTTCTTTCAAAGATTTGAAGCTGTTACTCTACTCTTTGCTGGCTTAACAGAAGTCTGTTGTTATCCTTAAACTTATTCCTTGTAATGTGACTTTTTCTCTGACTGATACTAAGATTTTCTCTGATTTTCTGTAATTTGATTATGATGTGATTTGGCATGCTTTCTCAATGATTTTTATTGAACTTCCTGGATCAGTGCGTTCCTTCCACCCCCTTTCCTCTGAGATTTCAATTATACATGTATTAAACTAGTAGATATTGTCCCACAGATCTTGATTCTTTTTGGGTTTTTATAAATCAGTACTTTGTTTTCTCTGTTTGCTTTATTGTGTATAGTTTCTATTGCTATGTTTTCAAGATAACTAATCTTTTCTTTTATGATATGTAGTCTGTTCTTAATTCCATAGGGTGTTTTCCATTTTAGTTATTATATTTTTCACCTCTAAAAGTTCCATGTGAAATGTTTTTATATATATTTTTCTCATAATTTTATGTTTTGCTTTACATCCTTAAACATGTGAATTATGTTTGTAAGAGCTATTTATACATTGTTGATAATTTCATCATTGTTATTATTTCTGGATCAATTTCTATTAATTTATTTTTTCGTTAGTTATGGGTCTTATTTTTCTGCTCTTTTGCTGAACATTTTAATTTTAGTTTTGATTGGTAATGGGCATTGTGGATTTTATATTATCAATTGCTCTGTTTTGTTATTTTCCTTTAAATAATGTTGAGTTTTGTTTTGGCATGTTACTTGGAAAATTTAAATTATCTAAGAGGTAAGTTACTTATAATCAGCTGGATCATTCTGAGTCTTCTTTTAAACTTTATTACAGTGTGTCTGTAGTATAGAAACTAAAGTTTAAAGTGTTGTCTTTATATCTTTGAGCTTCACAGGATCCACTCCCATGCTGCGAGTATATGTGACCAATAAACTGCTGCCAAGATCTTTCTGTCCATTGTTAGGTATCCTGTGTTCAGTTATCTTATACTATTTAGGGTGGGAAATCCCTTCTTCACCAGTGGGGTGAGTAGAAGGTCATCAAAACAGTATCAAAAACAGCCTTCCATCTGAGACCAATGTAGCACCACTAAAGTGATACCCTTTCAATAATTCTATCTAATGCTTCGTTTTACATGATCTTTACACATTCACTGCTAGGACCATGAACAGCTCTCAATTCTGTATGAATTGTAGAAATTATTCTGCCTACCCCTTTATGGCGAATCTTGCTGTGATCCTCAGGTAGTTTTCCTTTCACTCATGTGTACATCACTTAGCTAAAGACTCAAGGGACCCCTCTAAAAATCCCTGGAACTCTTTCTGTGCAGTTTTCTGTTAGTAATCTCACTAGCAAATTCTAGCCAGCTCACCCTCCCCAAGCTCAGATGTTTTTTTTTTTTTGAGACGGAGTCTCTCACTTTGCCGCCCAGGCTAGAGTGCAGTGGCGCAATCTCGGCTCACTGCAAGCTCCACCTCTCGGGTTCACACCATTCTCCTGCCTCAGCCTCCCGAGTAGCTGGTACTACAGGCACTCGCCACCACGCCCGGCTAATTTTTTGTATTTTTAGTAGAGACGGGGTTTCACCATTTTAGCCAGGATGGTCTCGATCTCTTGACCTCGTGATCTACCCGCCTCGGCCTCCCAAAGTGCTGAGATTACAGGCGTGAGCCACCACGCCCAGCCTTTTTTTTTTTTTTTTTTTTTTTTCAACTTAGCAAGACCACTAGGCTCTGTTTTGGTGTCTATACCTGTATAACAGCATGAAAACTGCCTCTAACCAATAAATTGGTAAAATCATAAGGCTCACTTTGTTTATTTCCCTTCTTTCAGGGATCACAGTACTGTGCTGTTTATTGTCCAATCTCTAAAAACTTCTGTGCCTCATGTATCTATTTTTGTAGTTGTTTAAGGCAATAGATGTGGGTAAAATCTGGTCCCTATTAGTTAATCTTGAACAAATTCAAATTCACCAGAAAAGTTCAATTTAAAATTTTTGTGTATTTTTAAACAAATATTTATTTGCTCATAAATCTTTCTAAATGTTTATTTTTCAAATAGAAATAAAAGCTAATTCCCCTTGAAGGAATGCTGAGATATTTATAGATGTATGAAGGACCTCGTCTTAAAGGCTTACTTTGAAACCCTAGAAACTCAGTTTTCACTAAGATGTATTTGTTATTCTTTAGCAATGCTTCCCATTTTTTCTCAATTCCATCTTGCAGATCTTTTGTCATCATATATCACTGGATTATCTAATCTTTCTACTTCCATTCTCGACCCTATTTTCAATCTCTTGCTCATCAATGCCAAAAAGATTATTATTTATCACTATCTTCACCATAATACTATCCTGTTCAAAACTGATAGTTTTCTAATGCTTACATAATTAAATCAAAACTTTAAAAAATTTGAGTTGCCGGGCCGGGCGCGGTGGCTCACGCTTGTAATCCCAGCACTTTGGGAGGCCGAGGCGGGCGGATCACGAGGTCAGGAGATCGAGACCACGGTGAAACCCCGTCTCTACTAAAAAATACAAAAAATTAGCCGGGCGTGGTGGCGGGCGCCTGTAGTCCCAGCTACTCGGAGAGGCTGAGGCAGGAGAATGGCATGAACCCGGGACGTGGAGCTTGCAGTGAGCCGAGATTGTGCCACTGCACTCCAGCCTGGGCGACACAGCAAGACTCTGTCTCAAAAAAAAAAAAAAAAAAAAAAAAAAATTTGAGTTGCCTTATAACCTATACCACAAAACAAATGTTATCTACTAGTAGTATTACATTCTGCCCACATTTCAAAACCGTACAGAATGTGTTTCTAACTTACTTCTGCTAGTAGTGAGGGCCACAGATTTAATGGTATTAAACTAAAATATGGTTATCTCCTTATTTTTAAACATCTACTCGTCAGTATTTGAATGCTGCTTTAAGGGATAATTCTTCTCGCTTTTTGATCTATCATTTATTGAATGTTCATTATTTGCCAATTGCTGTATTACATAATACATATATAACATATATGCATATTACATATAATATGCATCTGTAATATATATTTGTAATATGTAGTATATGTCATATGTAATGTATAACACTATATATTACATATGTATATTATATTACACATATAATATAGGTTATATATGTGTTAAAGTACTTTACATATAATAAAATGTTAATTTTAATACCACTCTGTATAGTAGATTCTATATCCATCTCCATTTTATGGTTGAGAAAATAGACAATTAAAGACATACACAAATATACACTGTAAATATATCACGGAACTTAAGATGTGTATATGGTTTCTCTACTTCCAGAATTGATCATCTTAACCAGCATGGGCAATGTAAATAGAATATGTAAGTGGGTAATGTAGAAAATATAAAGGATGCAATTTTTATTTATTTATGGAATCTTAAATCCTATAAATAAATTCTATTACAATTCAAGCAACAAAAAGTAAGTAGAAAAAGGGTGATGTATGTGATAAAGAGTATAAGCTCCAATGACTACTTAATAGTCATGTAACTTTACATACCATTCCATCTCTTACATACCATACCACTTTTTTTAACTTTTAAGTTTAGGGGTACATATGCAGGTTTGTTATATAGGTAAACTTGTGTCATGGAGGTTTGTTGTACAGATTATTTCATCACCCAGGTACTAAGTGTAGTATCCGTTAGCTATTTTTCCTGATCCTCTCCATCCTCCCAACCCTCTGATTGGCCCCCTTGTCTGTTATTCCCCTCTATGTGTAACATGTCCTCATCATTTAGCTCACTCTTATAAGTGACAACATGTGGTATTTGGTTTTCTGTTCCTGCATTAGTTTGCTAAGGACAATGACCTACAGATGCATCCATGTTCCAGCAAAGGACATAATCTCATTCTTTTTTATGGTTGCATAGTATTTCATGGTATTCTACTTTTTAACTAATATATCTAACTACCATTTATATAAATACTGTTTATTTAAGTACCATTAAATATATAATGCAAAAAATAGTTAAAATTAAATAATAAATTTTTAGAAGTACAAAAGGAGTAAATAAATGCACCATGTCATTCTTAAGTCATAAATAGTCAATTAGATCAAACATTATGAGTATAGGGTGTACCTGAATAATTTTATAAATAAGATTCATTTAATAGCTATGTATTGACTAAATTCTGCAGAAATTACACTGCCTTTTCAAGCATCTTTGTAATATGAAAAAAAATTTTGAATGCAGGATTTTGCATTAGCAAACCCTTAACAGAATGAAAAAATTGGTACAGAATAGACATAGATATAATGTGACACTAAGCAAATGATATTCAAAACATATGCCCCTCCCTAAAAAATTATTTATAGAGAAATCAATAGTCTTAAGTGCCTTTATTAAATTAAATACAAGGCTGGGTGTGGTGGCTCACGCCTGTAATCCCAGCACTTTGGGAAGCTGAGGTGGGCAGATCATTTGAGGTCAGGAGTTTCAGACCAGCCTGACCAACATGGCAAAACCCCATCTCTACTAAAAATATAAAAATTAGCCAGGTGTGGTGGCATGTGCCTGTAATCCCAGCTACTCAGGAGGCTGAGGCAGGAGAATCGCTTGAACCTGGGAGGCAGAGGTTGCACTAAGCCGAGATCGTGCCACTGCACTTTACCTCAGGTGACAGAGCAAGACTCCGTCTCAAAAATAAATAAATAAATAAATAAATAAATAAATATTATATACAAAGTAACAAGGAAATAAGGGTTTACATCTAAGAAATTAGAAAAAAAGAATAGCAAATGAAAAATAAGAAAGATGCTGAGCATTAATGCATGGGAAAAATAAGAAAATAAATAAAAAGAAAAATAAGATACAGATGAATTAAGAAAGCTAAAAGTTGGAATTTTTATCTCAGTAAAAAGATGAAATGGCAGAATTGGAAAGCATGAGAAGAGCATGAGCAAATAAAGCCAGCAGAGCTGGTACAGGTGCTTCTCTCTGACTATAAACATAGAAAATTGTGGAAGAAATAATTTTTTAAATGGCTTAATACAACTCTTAACTTGAAAGACTCCAGGAACCATAAATGAAGTAAAACAATTATAGAGAAGGAAGATGAATCTAATATCCCAGCCCATGGAGTATTCAACCAGGTAGTTCAGTAGGGCCTGTTATTCTAAGGCAAACAAGCTGACTGAAGTATGATAAGGTTTCTAAACAGTGAAAAAATCTTCACACACTTCTCTCAGAAACTGAGAGTCAAAGCAGGTAAATTTTTTAAGGATAAGAAGTTTTGAGCAACAAAATTTATAATTTAGAGAACAATTAGGGAATGCAGATTCGTTTTGAGCTCAAATGAGACATTTTTTAAAGCGGACCAGTTTTTAAGCCACAAAGTAGTCTCAACAAATGCCAAAAAACTAATAAGCTATATACCACATTTTATAACTACTTGGCTCTAAAACAAAAGTACTAATGAAAAGATAGCCTTAAAAAACAAGTAAACCAACATCTTAGTGGAAAACATCTGGGCATTTAAAAGAGCAAAGTTCTGGACAGGCCATGAGTCAAAGAAGAAATCATAATGGACAGTGGTTATTATTAAACATTAAGTCATGAATTACAATTAAACTCCCATATAGCAAAACTTGTGCAATTTAATTAAGGCAATTTTTAGAGAAAAATGTACAGTCTTAAAATGCATGTATTACAAAATAAGGAAAACTAAGAATTAATGAATAAATAATCCACCCAATGACTAAAAATAATAATAGGGTAAATCCTAGAAATAGAGCAAATAGAATAATAAAACTAAAATCAATTATCAATTAATATAAAAAACAAAGATACAAAACACAGAATAAAATAAACCAAAAATTGTTTTTGAAAAAACTAATATAATAGAAAAATCTACAACAAGTTTGATGAGAAAGAGAGAGAGAGAGGAAGACAATGCAAGAAGAAGGGAAGAACAGAAGTAGACAGCAATAGAGTTGTGCTGGTAAACCTTCTCTCTCTAGGGTGGGGAATAGGTTCCTATTCATAGGGGTCTCTGATTTCCATGGTGTAGATCCTACCACAAATGCTGATTTTAATCAACCAACATGATGCCACTGAATGCAAACTGGGGAGAGATTCATAGACACTTGGCTCTGGGCAGCCAGAACAAGTCAGCTCCAGCACACCACTGGAAAGGTCACAAAGAAATAATATTAGAATGGAAAAACAGGAGCTAATGGAATAAAAATTTAAAATACTATAAGAATATTCAGAATAACTCTGTCAATATAAATGAAAACTTGGACAAAATGGACAATTTCTTAGAGAAATGTAACTTACCAAAATAGACTCCAATGGAAACCTGACAAAAATAAAATTACAGCTAGATAAGAAGAATAAGTTTTAGTGTCCTGTAGCACTGTAGAATGACTATAGTTAAGAATAATATATTATATAGTTTCAAATAGCTAGGAGGAGGATATTGAATGTTTTCAACACAAAGAAACGAGAAATGTTTAAGATGATGGATAGGCTAATTACCTTGATCTGGTCACTATTTATTATATGTATCACAACATTGCCATGTACCCATAAATATGTACAATTATTACATACTGGCATATAAATATGTGCCATTTTTAAAAACTTTTATAAAAACCAGATCATTAAGATAGTGAATTAATAGCTTAAATAGTAAAGATAGTGAATTAACAGTTTAAAATACACCAATTACTTAACAAAACAAGCAAAATAAATGAGCCCATCAGATTTTTAAAATGTCTGTTACCTAATTTTATTTTATTTTAATTAATTTATTTATTTATTTTTGAGAGGGAGTCTTGCTCTGTCACCCAGACTGGAGTGTAGTGGTGCACTCTCAGCTCACTGCAACCTCCGCCTCCTGGGTTCAAGCGAATCTCCTGCCTCAGCCTCCTGAGTAGCTGGGACTACACATGCGCACCGCCACACCCAGCTAATTTGTTGTTCTTTTTTAGTACTGGAATTACTGTTTGAAATAAAAGATCAACCCCAAATTATGCAAACGATTTAAGAGGATATAACAAGAAGAAATTTCCCTGTAGTGATCTCATTTTGTCAGGCCAAGATAGCCTTTACCCCAGAATCAGACATAAACACTATGAGAAAGGAAAATTTTAAGTCGGTATCACATAGGCCTCTAAATAAAATCAGTAAATGGCACCCTTCAATGTTTGTCCGTATGTCTCCATCTGAGTATACCATAACTAAGTTGGAAACATCTATATCTAAAGGTTTTTTTGTATCAGTAAATCTATTACTGTAATTTCCACATTAACGAATTAAAAGAGAAAAATGATATGATGTCTATAGGTACAGAAAGCATTTTTGATAAGTTTCAATAACCATTCATGATGATAATAATAATTGTAAACTCTTAGCAAACTAGAAATAGAAAAGTATTAGCCTGACCAAAACTATATATTAAAACTTTTAATAAATATAATATCTTTAAGGAAATTATAAATATGTTCCTTTTAAATAAGAATAAGACAACATATCTGCCATTACCACTTGTATTCAGCATTGTACTAAAGGTTGTAATCTGTACAGTAAAATAACAAAAAGAGACAAAATGAATATAGAATAGAAAGGAAGAAATATAAACTTATTATTTTTAAGTTATATTATTGTGAATACAAAACTTTTAAAGACCTAATGAACAAATTAATTAAGTACAATAATGTTGCTATGAGATCACTATAAAAAACGAATAGGGTTCCTTTGCAATAACAATAGATCCCATTCACAATAATTTTAGAAATGTTAAGTCACTTGGAATAAATCTAACAAAATAAGCAAGATATACAATCCAAATTATTTAGTGATATAAACCCTAAATAAATATAGAGTACATCATGTTTGTGAAAAGGATGACTCAATATTCGAAAGCTGTTATTTGTTCCTAAATTAGAGTTGCCATATTTGGCAAATAAAAATACAGAAAAGCTAGTTAACTTTTAAGTTCAAATACATGAATAATAATTTTTCAATATAAGTGTGTCCCAAACATTATTGCATACTGTTGAATAAAAAATTATTGCATAGGATAAACAGGCAGATGATAGATAGATAGATAGATAGATAGACAGATAGATAGATAGATAGTGGATAGATGGATAGATACATACATACATAGATACATATAGACACATAGATAGATAATAGAGATGGAGATAGTTATATATAAATATACAGAAATACAGTCATGTGTCACACAACAACAAGGATACATCCTGAGAAATGCATCATTAGGTGATTACATCATCTTGTGAACATCATACATGAAACTAGATGGTATAGCCTACTACACACGTAGGCCATATAGCATAACTTTTTGCTTCTAAGCTACAAGTCTGTACAGCATGTCACTGTATTAAATATTGCAGGCAATTGTAACACAATGGTATGTATTTGTGTGTCTAAGCATAGAAAAGATAAAGTAAAAATACAGTATTATAATCTTACGGAACTGTTCTTGTATATGCAATATGTCATTGACTGAAATGTCATTATGTGGCACAAGAGTGTATATAAAATGTGTTTACTTGTATTTCAAATTTAACTGGGCATCTGTATTTTACTGGGCAACTCTATGCTAAATTAATCTATCAATTCAGAACAATCCCAACATAATTTTTTGTAGAATTTAAAAATAATTCTAAAACTCACATGGAAGAGTAAGGCATGTAACATATACATATGAAAATTGCTTTTCCAAGAATAATGGGTAGTTTTTTGCCTTAGACCTGTATGTTTAAAGATACACTTCTAGGAAGTCTAACCCCAAACAGAGGAGTATCTTTCTCAAAGATAAATTCAATATTTCATGCCGGAACTCAGAAACCTTAGCTCTGTTTATAACTGCATTGGCCTATTGATTCCTTCCAGGTTGCAACAAGAGGGGAAAGGAGAACCCCCATGTCACTGGTTCTTTCTTTAATTCATATTCTGTTCTCTTTCTGTCAAGGAATCAGAGTGCTTCCAAGTTGATGCAATAAAATACAAATATAAAACTACTCATTTTAATTGAAAATGAGTCATGGCAATCATTTGACCTCAAAAACCACATTTCAGGTGTGATCCTGTCCTATTCCCTACCCTGGTATTAGATGCAGCATCTCATGAGAAAAGTAGACCAGATAGACAGTTGATATTGGTAAGATGGTAGAATTATTTTACAGTTCTATCCTGGTAGATAGGTGAAACCTAGTAACAGGAAATTTGGGAAAATAATATACTTACATAAAAGTGCAATCATGGGTAGAACCTGTATCAGTTAGGATTCCTTAGGTGCAAGAAACAGAAATCAGCTCGGCCTATCAAGCACATAGGAATGAATAAGAGGATTGGAGAATAGGACACCTTTACATAGTCTTAGGGTCAGTCCTGAAGAAGTCATGAGCCAAAGTATCTCTGGGGAGAGGAGAAACTAATGGACATCACGGCCAGCTGTGATTAATCATCACAAACTGCTTTCTCCATCTTTTTCTGCATTTCACATGAGCTCCAAATTTCAAGGAGAGAAAAGCATCTGATGGTATCACTTGGGTCACATGTCTATCCCTTGGCTAGGAGAAATGGGGACATCTTGATCGGCAGTTCTATGGCTGCCAATAGTGAAGGAGTAGCTTTTCCAATATAAGTTCAGGGCATCATTTCAAAAGAAAGGGAAATGAATTTTTGGCAGGCATAAACAACAGATGTCCACTGCATGACTGAATAACACAGATTTTGGGAAATGCATCCATGTAGAGCAATGTTATGATTGCCAGTTGAACCTTGGTGCAGAACCCCTCCTTTTTGACAAAAGAAACGATTCTCTCAAGATGAATCATTCTGGGAAGTGGTTAATAGTAGATTAAGAAATGAGGTGCGCCTTTATCTGGGGGAGGAAGGGTCTTTCTTCACTCTCTGGGGCTGGAGGCATTGTGCTGAAACCAAGATGTTATTCTAAAGCTGCCCCTGATCATGGTGGCTGCTGAGTACCTCTGTTTACTGTGCAAGTAGCAACAACAACAACTATGAAGAAAGATAAGCTACTTTTTGGAGCTTCCAGTATCCATGACAGTGTTTGTGGAATCCTCCCATGTCGAGAAAAGGTACCTCTGAATGAGTGGTGGATAACTGGTACATGCTGCTCCCCACACTCCAAAAGAGAAAAAAAAAACAAAACACTGCCCTCCCCATCAAAAAAACAAAACAAAAAATAGTCATTTGCACTGCAGGAGAAAGTTTTTGTTGCCCAAGATCAAGATGAGGTTTCACTACTGGTGAGCAGGGGAGAATCTGGCCAGCAGAGTAACCTTCAAGAGAATCAGCAGCAACAGTAACATAGTATAGATGCAAGATGAGAGTGCTAGAGTGAAAGAAAGCACTTCTTCCAGAGAAACTTCTAAACTCTACATATTCAGTGAAAATCCATTTAACCATTCTTGTATAATAAGGTAACATACAAAAACACTAACAGGAAAACAGAAATATATATATGTGTGTGTTTGTGTGCATATATACAAAAATAAATAATAGTACAAGGGTGGTGGCCAGTTTTCAATCTTTTGTTTATGTATATACATATATCATATATACACACATATATGTACATGCACTTTATATAAAGTTTTGAATCATGTTTTATTATATATAATAGAACAAGAGAGAAATTTTACTTCGGAAATATTTGCTACTAATATTTTCAAACAATTTTTTATTCCCTTTTTAAGATATTTTTGACATGAAAAAGCTTCCAATTTTGTGATATCAAAAACATATCCTTTTCCTCTGTAATTTCTTCCATTTCTTCTATGTTCAGAAAGTACTTCTGTTCAAAAGACCAATGCTGTGGTCTCTATATTTTTTTAAACTTTGGCATAGACAATGTGCTATTGTTTATGGGACAATTGATTTAAGCTATGATTTATATGGGATCATTTGCCCTAATCAGGAATGCTCATACAAAAGGTGATTATTTAGCATTTAATCAGAAAGGCGACATTTCAAAGACTATAAGTACTGCATCTAATTTATCTTTGATGAAATCGGTACTTATTGATGAAATTAGTGGTATGGGAGATACATACATTGAATAAAAGATGTCAGAGACACTTCCACAAGAATTCAGGGAGTCATATCCTACTCACTTAAGGATGGCACCAAGGCATGATCCCTACTGAGATTTTTTTGCATGCTTTCCAATGGATATATGGGTGGCAGAATTTGATCTGCAATTGCTTTCTTTATAACCTGATAGGTTGTGGGGAAGTAGTTAAACTTCATCCACCTCTAAACATTGGAGGCTACTACTAATTTTTAAAAATAACCTAAGAGTTATGCAAGATTGAATTGGCTTACACCGGTTCATGAGAATCAGTTAAATAGCCACCTGTATCTTCTTCTCACTTATTCCTGAGTTTTATCTTTTATAGCCAACTCTTGACCCACCTGAAGTTTTGAATCTCAAATGGCTACAGGAGCAGAGCCATTCATATAAATGTGTGAGGCAAACTGGCACAAAACAGGAGGTGGGAAGAATTGTGCCAAATTGCAGAGCACCAGGGGAGCTGTCACTCCTCTGTTCTTGCCAAATGCTGCCATCTGGGAATGTGAGTCCAGTGTTGCTATATCTTCTGTTTTACTTTTTCTTCCCATATTAAAAAAAGAAAAAACAAAAAAAAATTTATAGTTTGTTGTAAATTTTTTTGAGTTTTATAATACCATGCAACAAACCATATACATTTGTGGCCCAGTTATAGTACAAGGGTGGTCGCCAGTTTGCAATCTTTGGTTTATAGTATAAGAGGTGAATGTGATATATATATATACACACACACACACATATTTATCTCCAAATAGGCAATTTTTCCCCAAAATTGTTGGAAACAGTCTTTCTCATTAAGATCGTATCCTTCCACCACCAACACTGTATACTTGTATACTAGCAGCTGTCCTACTAATGAGTATATTCTTCCACCACTTCCATATTATTTTCATAATAATAAATTCCACAATTTTAACTATTATTATTTTTGGAAGCATTTTTAAAACTATGAAAAAATCCTCATCCATTAAAAAACCAGCAGCCCTCTACTGGTACTGTTTTTCAAATTTTTCTTTCCTGTACACTTAAGTAATTTTAAGAATAAACTTGTGCATCTTCAACAACATCCTTTGATATTTTGATTGAAATTTTATTTCCTAAATGGTTATTGCCAATATATAAATATTCTTTTTATTTATTTTGTATCTGAACATTTGACTTATATTCTGGTTTTAAGAATTTTAAAATGTATTCTTTTAGGTTTTCTAAGCATATTATTATCTGGTCAATTGATAGCCCATTTTCTGGGCTATCGAACATTTTACATAACATGAAGTTTTGAGTTATAGAAATCCTGAAAGTGTTTGACAGTAAACTGTCATGCCTGGAACTATTTTTTTGAGGTAATACCATGATTACTGGATATATTTTTTGTGATTCTACTCATGTTTATTTCCTAAAAAACTATTTACTTAAGATCTTTATTGATACCAACTATGTGTTATTTTTCTATGTGCATTGGGTAATAAAGACACACAGAGGGGCCTTTCTGTGTGTCCTTATATATGAAAGGAATATATATTCTCAGAAGAGAAGACAGATGAACCAACACATAAAATTTTAAAATATCAGCTAATGATAAATGCCCAGGTGAAATTAAAAAAGTGTGATATTGTGCTGAGTGACAGGCTGAGGGATGTTGAGAAACTATGGGTAGTCAAAATAAAAACCTCTCTGAGAAAGTGACTTTTAAGCTGAGACATCATTGACAAGAAGGAACCATCAAAAATACAAGGAAAGAGATTCCATGTAGAAAGCACAGTTAGTCCAGAGTGTAGGAAAAATTTATTTGTATAAAAAGATTGGCATGCTCCAAGTTACCTATGTGACTGGAATTTTCAAACTTATTAGTACAATGTAATTCAATACCATTAACTTCCTCCATGTCTTTATTTTTTCTTTTTCATCCTTAATAATGCTTGTCTTTGACATCATTCTTAATAAAATGTGCCTATGATATAGCTGCTACATTATGCATTTATTTTTAAATTAAAATAAAACTTTTGGATTATCAATTCCACTTTGATTTTTATATTTAGACTTTTCCCTCTATTTTTGTTTCCTATTTAAAATTCTTTTTATTTTTAGTAATAAACTTTTTTTCTACCAATATTTCCTGAGGTTAGTCCACACTAAAAAAATAAAAATGCTAATGCCTTGTGTTCTTTCTATTCTTGTTTCAAAATTGTCTCTGATTATAATATTATTTTTATCATTGGCTAATATAGATTTTACTTTGAACTTTTAAATGACAAGATATTTTATTCCCATATAATACTTTTAAATTAATATCCAGTGAATTCTATCATGGTCAGAAAATATGAATTTTTGATTTTGAGAAATGTATTGAAATATTCCTTTCAGTCTAAGTATATGAGTTTATTTTTTTCTGTCTCTTTTTGATATTACACGGGCACCTAAGTAAGTTATATTCTTCTCTTGTGGATATAAAGCTTTAAAACTTATCGTATATCTATTGATTTAGCCTTGTATTATCACGCTATTTCTTCTTGTCATCTTTTTTTCAACTACTTACTCTAACAAAGGTTGAGAGATGCATCAGTTACCCCAAAATTGTTTTCTTCAAATTTGCCTTATATTTTTGACAGTCTAGTAGGAATGAGAAAGTACAAGAGCCAGAAATGTGAAAGTTTGTAGCTAGAATATGAAACTATTTGTAGCCAGACCTAGGACCTGCAACACGTATAAGGATGTTTCTTGTTGTGAATACTACGTGAAAAGCTAACTCAAACTGACTTAAACAATATTGAGGCTGTATGAGCTCACATAATTAAGAAGTTTAGAGAAAAGGTAGCTTTCAATTGTGTTTTAATGAGGCCTCCTCATTCTCTTAGTCCCGCTGTTCTTCATGTATCAGTTTCAACTTCAAGTGGCGTTCTTCACAGTAGCAATATGAATGAGCCAGCTCCAGGTGTGACAGCTGCACTTGCTGCTAACCAGAGGAGAAGAGGGTCTGTATCCCAAATTATTTACAAAAGTTCGTGAATTTCACATGATAGCAGAGGTCAAATGGTCACATCTTTATAGTCACTAGCCCAGGGGTTGGTATGCACTCACTGGCTTCATCTATTTTACATGCTCCACTTATAAGAATGAAGTATTGTTTCCCAGAATGTCATGGCCCCTCAATGGAAATGAAAGACAACGGGTGTATTAGTCAGTGTTCTTCAGAAAAAAGAACCAAATGGCTATAAATACATATATATAGAAAAAGATTTATTATGAAGGAGTTTCTCATACAATTATGGAAGCTGAGAAGTCCCACCATCTGCCATCTGCAAGCTGGAGGCCCAGGAAGCCAGTAGTGTAGTTATGATTTAACCCCAAAAGTCTGAGAACTAGGGAAGCCAATGATGTAAGTCCCAGTCATGTCTGAAGGCCCAAGAACCAAAAGCACTAATGTCATCAGGCAGGAGAAAATTAATGTCCTAACTCAAGAGGAGAAAGTGGATTTGCCCTTCTTCCACCTTTTTGTTCAGGCCCACAACAGATTATATGATGCCCACCTGCATTGGTGAGGGTGATCTTCTTTATTCAATCTACTGATCCAAACGCTAATCTCTTCTGGAAACACCCTCACAGACACACTCAGAAATAATGTTATACCAGCTATGTGGTCATCCATTAGCCAGTAGAGTTGACATATTAAATTAACTTTCACAATAGGGAAGAGAAAAGGGGAAAACCAAATTTTAGTCAGCGGAATAGAAAATTCCTAGGTCCGGCAGGGTGCGGTGGCTAATGCCTGTAATCCCAGCACTTTGGGAGGCTCAGGCAGGTGGATCACGAGGTCAGAAGATCGAGACCATCTTGGCCAACATGGTGAAACCCTGTCACTACTAAAAATACAAAAATTAGCTGGACGTGGTGGCACAGGCCTGTAGTCCTGGCTACTCTGGAGGCAAAGTCAGGAGAATCGCTTGAACCTGGGAGGCGGAGGTTGCAGTGAGCCGAGATTGTGCCACTGCACTCCAGCCTGGCAACAGAGCAAGACTCCGTCAAAAAAAAAAAAAAAAATTCCTAGATCCTTGGGCATGGGCCTCTGAAGTTAAATAGAGAAGAAAGTCATCAAAGTTGTGAATTTTAAGGAGCTTCGTATTTAGAATACTATAGATGTTAAAAATTGCAGGGTGAGCATAACTAAAATAGACCGGGACAGAAACTAGAGAGTACCAATACTACTTAAAAGCTTTTTTTTTTTATTTCTTGTTAAGGATCTGACTCTGTTGAGCAAGATGAAATCTACCTATTACTGGCCAGGCATGGTGGCTCACGCCTGTAATCCCAGAACTTTGGGAGGCTGAGTGGGGTGGATCACCTGAGGTCAGGAGTTCAAGACCAGCCTGGCCAACATGGTAAAATCCCATCATTACTAAAAATACAAAAATTAGCCAGGTGTGATGGCAGACGCCTGTAATCCCAGCTACTCGGGAGGCTGAGGCAGGAGAATCACTTGAACCCAGGAAGTGGAGGCTGCAGTGAGCTGAGATCACACCATTGCACTCCAACCTGGGCAACAGAGCGAGACTCCACCTCAAAAAAATAAAAACAACAAGAACAAAAGAAAAATCTACCTATTACTTCAAGAAAACTGATAATATTCAGTCTGCAGTAATTTGGAATAAAGCTTGACTCATCCAAAAATTTGAGCATCTTAAAAAATAAGAAGATAGCAAAAGTTGCAGGTGACCCATATTTGTTATTTAATAATACATTATTCCCTTCCCTGCTACAGAGATGTGTGCAGTCCTATAATTGCATCAGGTCCAACATTTACTTGAGCCATACATTTCAAAAAGATAATTTCCGAGGGGTGGGGGAAGGAAACATTGCCCTAGAATAGCAATAGCACAAGTTAAATCTGAAAATCTCTAGCATGAGCCAAGATTACAACATCAAAGGTGATTATTTCCTTAATTCTGTCACAAAAGCTAATATTGTCTAAAGAATAATAATGACAAAGTTTAAGGGTGGATTACCATGACAATTCTGTTTATGAGCATTCCATATTATGCAAAATAAATTTTATTTTTAGGTTTTCCTGACTGCAGAGAGATCTTAGTTACTCCTAAAGAATCTTCCCCAAACTGGAATTAACAGAATTAAAATTGAAACTTTCTATATTGAAGATGCATCCTAAACAATGTAATTACTAAGGTTGAAATGTTATTTATGAAATCTTATTTATGAAACTAAAATGTATAACCTATATTACTGAAAATGTCAAAAAATTAGATAATGGATTTTACTCAAAAAAAAAGAAGAAAAAAAAAGAAAGAAAAGAAAAAGGCCGGGCACGGTGGTTCATGCCTGTAATCCCAGCACTTTGGGAGGCTGAGTCAGGTGGATCACCTGAGGCCAGGAGAGCGAGACTAGCCTGGCCAACATGGCAAAACACCGTCTCTAGTAAAATTACAAAAATTAGCCAGGTGTGGTGGTGGGCACCTGTAATTCCAGCTACACAGGAGGCTGAGGAAGGAGAACCACTTGAACTCGGGAGGCAGAGGTTGCAGTGAACCAAGATTATGCCATTGCACTCCAGCCTAGACAACACAGCAAGACTATCTCAAAAAAAAAAAAAAAAAGATAAGGATTTTAAATTTATATTTCTTGGGAAATTATATTTCAGTTTAGAAAATAATTTATCGGTCCATTCCAAGATGGCTGAATAGAAACAGCTCTGGTCTGCAGCTCCCACCATGATCAACACAGAAGACGGGTGATTTCTGCGTTTTCACCTGAGGTACCTGGTTCATCTCACTGGGACAGGTTGGACAGTGGGTGCAGACCATGGAGGCCGAGCCGAAGCAAGGCGGGGCATCACCTCACCCAGCAAGCACAAGGGGTCAGGGGATTTCCCTTTCCTAGCCAAGGGAAGCTGTGACAGACTGTACGTGTGAAAACGGACACTCCCACTCAAATACTGCACTTTTCCAACGGTCGTAGAAATGGCACACCAGGAGATTATATCCCATGCCTGGCTCGGTGGTTCCCACACCCACGGAGCCTTGTTCACTGCTAGCTCAGTGGTCTGAGATCCACCTGCAAGGCAGCAGCCTGGCAGGAGGAGGGGCGTCTGCCATTGCTGAGGCTTGAGTAGGTAAACAAAACGGCCAGGGAAGCTCGAACTGGGCAGAACTCACCGCAGCTCAGCAAGGCCTGCTGCCTCTGTAGACTCCAACTCTGGTGGCAGGGCATAGCTGAACAAAAGGCAGCAGAAACTTCTGTAGACTTAAAAGTCCCTGTCTGACAGCTCTGAAGAGAGCAGTGGTTCTCCCAGCACAGTGTTTGAGCTCTGAGAATGGACATACTGCCTCCTCATGTGGGTCCTTGACCTTTGTGTAGACTAACTGGGAGACATCTCTCAGTAGAGGCTGACTGACACCTCACACAGGCAGGTGCCCCTCTGGGACAAAGCTTCCAGAGGAAGGATCAGGCAGCAATATCTGCTGTTCTGCAGCTTCCAGTGGTGATACCCAGGCAAACAGCATCTGAAGTGGACCTCCAGCAAACTCCATGAGACCTGCAGCTGAGAGACCTGACTGTTAGAAGGAAAACTAACAAACAGAAAGGAATAGCATCAACATCAACAAAAAGAACATCCACACCAAAACCCTATCTATAGGTCATCATCATCAAAGACCAAAGGTAGATAAAACTATAAAGATGGGGAGAAACCACAGCAGAAAAGCTGGAAATTCTAAAAACCAGAGCTCCTCTTCTCTTCCAAAAATCGCAGCTCCTTGCCAGCAATGGAACAAAGCTGGACTGAGAATGACTTTGATGAATTGACACAAGTAGGCTTCAGAAGGTCAGTAATAACAAACTTCTCAAAGCTAAAGGAGGATGTTCAAACCCATAGCAAGGAAGCTAAAAACATTGAAAAAAGATAAGACAAATGGCTAACTAGAACAAACAGTATAGAGAAGACCTTAAATGACCTGATGAAGCTGAAAACCATGGCATGAGAACTATGTGATGCATGCACAAGCTTCAGTAGCCGATTGGATCAAGTGGAAGAAAGGGTATCAGCGATTGAAGATCAAATAAATGAAATGAGGGCGGAAGAGAAGTTTAGAGAAAAAAGAGTAAAAAGAAATGAACAAAGCCCCCAAGAAATATGGGACTATATGAAAAGACCAAATCTACGTCTGATTGGTGTACCTGAAAGTGATGGGGAGAATGGAACCAAGTTGGAAAACAATCTTCAGGATATTATCCAGGACAACTTCCCCAATCTAGCAAGAGAGGCCAACATTCAAATTCAGGAAATACAGAGAACACCACAAAGACATTCCTCGAGAAGAACAACCCAAAGACACATAATTGTCAGATTCACCAAGGTTAGAAATAAAGGAAAAAATGTTAAGCGCAGCCAGAGAGAAAGGTCGGGTTACCCGCAAAGGGAAGCCCATCAGACTAACAGTGGATCTCTCAGCAGAAATTCTACAAGCCAGAAGAGAGTGGGAACCAATATTCAACATTCAAAAAGAAAAGAATTTTCAACCCAGAATTTCATATCCAGCCAAACTAAGCTTCATAAGTGAAGGAGAAATAAAATCCTTTACAGACAAACAAATGCTGAGAGATTCTGTCACCATCAGCCCGGCACAGTGGTTCACGCTTGTAATCCCAGCACTTTGGGAGGCCGAGGCGGGTGGATCACGAGGTCAGGAGATCAAGACCATGGTGAAACCCCGTCTCTACTAAAAACATAAAAAATTAGTCTGGCGTGGTGGCGGGCACCTGTAGTCCCGGCTACTTGGAGAGGCTGAGGCAGGAGAATGGCGTGAACCCAGGAGGCGGAGCTTGCAGTGAGCCGAGATTGCGCCACTGCACTCCAGCCTGGGTGACAGAGCAAGACTCCGTCTCAAAAAGAAAAAAAAAAAAAAAAAAAAAAAGAATCAGCTAACATCATAATGACAGGATCAAATTCACACGTAACAACCTTAAATGTAAAAGGGCTAAATGCCCCAATTAAAAGCCACAGACGGGCAAGCTGGGTAAAGAGTCAAGACCCATTGGTGTGCTGTATTCAGGAGACCCATCTCACATGCAAAGACACACATAGGCTCAAAATAAAGGGATGGAGGAAGATCTACCAAGCAAATGGGAAGCAAAAAAAAAAGCAGGGGTTGCAATCCTACTCTCTGATAAAACAGACTCTAAACCAACAAAGATCAAAACAGACACAGAAGGCCATTACATAATGGTAAAGGGATCAATTCAAGAAGAAAAGCTAACTATCTTAAATATATATGCATCCAATACAGGAGCACCCGGATTCATAAAGCAAGTCCTTAGAGACCGACAAAGGGACTTATACTCCCAAACAATAATAATGGGAGACTTTAACACCCCACTGTCAATATTAGACAGATCAACAAGACCCAGGACTTGAACTCAGCTCTGCACCAAGTGGACCTAATAGACATCTACAGAACTCTCCACCCCAAATCAATAGAATACACCTTCTCCTCAGCACCACATTGCACTTATTCCAAAATTCACCACATAGTTGGAAGTAAAGCTCTCTTCAGCAAATGTAAATGAACAGAAATCACAACAAACTGTCTCTCAGACCACAGTGAAATCAAATTAGAACTCAGGATTAAGAACCTCACTCAAAACTGCACAACTATACGGAAACTAAACAATCTGCTCCTGAATGACTACTGGGTACATAATGAAATGAAGGCAGAAGTAAAGATGTTCTTTGAGACCAATGAGAACAAAGACACAACATACCAGAATCTCTGGGACATATTTAAAGCAGTGTGTAGAGGGAAATTTAAAGCACTAAATGCCCACAAGAGAAAGCAGGAAAGATCTAAAATTGACACCCTAACATCACAATTAAAAGAACTAGAGAAGCAAGAACAAATTCAAAAGCTAGCAGAAGGTAAGAAATAACTAAGATCAGAGCAGAACTGAAGGAGATAGAGACACAAAAAAACCCTTCAAAAAATCAATGAATCCAGGAGCTGGTTTTTTGGAAAGATCAACAAAATGGATAGACCGCTAGGAAGACTAATAAAGAAAAGAGAGAAGAATCAAATAGACACAATAAAAAATGATAAAGGGGATATCACCACTGATCCCACAAAAATACAAACTACCATCAGAGAATACTATAAACACCTCTACACAAAAAAACTAGAAAATCTAGAAGAAATGGATAAATTCCTGGACACATACACCCTCCCAAGACTAAACCAGGAAGATGTTGAATCTCTGAATAGACCAATAACAGGCTCTGAAACTGAGGCAATAATTAATAGCCTACCAACCAAAAAAAGATCAAGACCAGACAGATTCACAGCCGAATTCTACCAGAACTACAAAAAGGAGCTGGTACCATTCCTTCTGAAACTATTCCAATCAATAGAAAAAGAGGGACTCCTCCCTAACTCATTTTATGAGGCCAGCATCATCCTGATACCAAAGCCTGGCAGAAACACAACAAAAGAGCACTTTAGACCAATATCCCTGATGAACATCAATGCGAAATACCCAATAAAATACTGACAAACTGAATCCAGCAGCACACCAAAAAGCTTATCCACCACGATCAAGTGGGCTTCATCCCTGGGATGCAAGCCTGGTTCAACATACCCAAATCAATAAATGTAATGCCATCACATAAACAGAACCAATGACAAAAACCAGATGATTATCTCAATAGATGCAGAAAAGGCCTTTGACAAAATTCAACAGCCCTTCATGCTAAAAACTCTCAATGAACTAGGTATTGATGGAACATATCTCAAAATAATAAGAGCTATTTATGACAAACCCACAGCCAATATCATACCGAATGGGCAAAAACTGGAAGCATTCCCTTTGAAAACTGGCACAAGACAGGGATGCCCTCTCTCACCACTCCTATTCAACATAGTGTTGGAAGTTCTGGCAAGGGCAATCAGGCAGGAGAAAGAAATAAAGGGTATTCAATTAGGAAAAGAGGAAGTCAAATTGTCCCTGTTTGCAGATGACATGATTGTATACCTAGAAAACCCCACTGTCTCACCCCAAAATCTCCTTAAGCTGATAAACAACTTCAGCAAAGTCTCAGGATACAAAATCAATGTGCAAAAATCACAAGCATTCCTATACACCAATAACAGACAGAAAGCCAAATCATGAGTGAATTTCCATTCACAATTGCTACAAAGAGAGTAAAATACCTAGGAATCCAACTTACAAGGGAAATGAGGGACCTCTTCAAGGAGAACTACAGATCACTGCTCAATGAAATAAGAGGACACAAAAAAATGGAAGAACATTCCATGCTCATGGATAGGAAGAATCAATATCATGAAAATGGCCATACTGCCCAAGATAATTTATAGATTCAATGCCATCTCCATGAAGCTACCAATGACTTTCTTCACAGAATTGGAAAAAACTACTTTAAAATTCACATGGAACCAAAAAAGAGCCCGCATTGCCAAGACACTCCTAAGCAAAAAGAACAAAGCTGGAGGCATCACGTACCTGACTTCAAATTATAGTACAAGACTACAGTATATACAGTCTACAGAGATATAGACCATTGGAACAGAACAGAGGCCTCAGAAATAACACCACACATCTACAACCATCTAATCTTTGACAAACCTGACAAAAACAAGAAATGGGGAAAAGATTCCCTATTTAATAAATGGTGCTGGGAAAACTGGCTAGACATATATAGAAAGCTGAAACTGGATCCCTTCCTTACACCTTACACAAAAAATTAATTCAAGATGGATTAAAGACTTAACTGTTAGGCCTAAAACCACAAAAACCTTAGAAGAAAACCTAGGCAATACCATTCAGGACACAGGCATGGACAAGGACTTCATGACTAAAACACCAAAAGCAATGGCAACAAAAGCCAAAATAGACAAATGGGATCTAATTAAAGAGCTTCTGCACAGCAAAAGAAACTACCATCAGAGTGAACAGGCAACCTACAGAATGGGAGAAAATTTTTGCAATCCACCCATCTGACAAAGGGCTAATACCCAGAATCTATAAGGCACTTAAACAAATTTACAAGAAACAAACAAACAACCCCATCAAAAAGTGGGCAAAGGACATGAACAGACACTTCTCAAAAGAAGGGATTTATTCAGCCAACAGACACATGAAAAAATGCTCATCATTGCTTGTCATCAGAGAAATGCAAATCAAAACCACAATGAGATACCATCTCACACCAGTTAGAATGGTGATCATTAAAAATTTAGGAAATAATAGATGCTGGAGAGGACATGGAGAAATAGGAAGCTTTTACACTGTCAGTGGGGTGTAAACTAGTTCAACCATTGTGGAAGAGAGTGTGGTGATTCCTCAAGGATCTAGAACTAGAAATACCATTTGACCCAGCGATCCCATTACTGGGTGTATACCCAAAGGATGATAAATCATGCTACTATAAAGACATGCACACGTATGTTCACTGCAGCACTGTTCACAATAGCTAAGACTTGGAACCAACCCAAATGTCCATCAATGATAGTCTAGACTAAGAAAATGTGGCACATATACACCATTGAATACTATGCAGCCATAAAAAATGATGAGTTCATGTCCTTTGCAGGGCCATGGATGAAGCTGGAAACCATCATTCTGAGCAAACTAGCACAAGGACAGAAAACCAAACACCGCATGTTCTCACTCATAGGTGGGAATTGAACAATGAGAACACTTGGACACAGGGCAGGGAACATCACACACTGGGCCCTGTTGTAGGGTGGTGGTTGGCGGAGGGATAGCATTAGGAGAAATACCTAATGTAAATGACGAGTTAATGGGTGCAGCAAACCAACATGGCACATGTATACCTATGTAACAAACCTGCACGTTGTGCACATGCACCCTAGAACTTAAAGTATAAAAAAAAAATAAAATATATATTGACTGTATAAAACAGAAAAAGAAAATAATTTATTAGTTTTTGCCAAAAGACAGTAGAATTTATGAAATTATAGGTATTTATTCTTACGCTTTCTAGTAGACTGAATGAGAGGCTCTGGCAGAACTAGCTCAGAATTTGAAACAGGTCAAATAATGTAATCATAATAGCTAAGGTTTTTCAACCTTGGCCAAGTACTTTATCTTAAATTTCATTATCAAATCTCTGAATAGAGGTGATAATTTACCCATTTTATGGCTACATATAAAAAAATTGACATTTGGATACAGTAAGTAGCATGCCTGAATTAGTTTATAGCACTCCTGATCCTAGGACTCATCATGTCTTTACTGAACCTTTACTGATGCATGTCCATATTCCCCTCAGCCAGTCTCTCTCTCTTCACCGTGATTCTACTCTGGGCTACCTGTGAACATCGGTAACCTCAATGAGTTGCAGTTGTCTCATAGTATAATGATGAAAAGATACTCCTGAACCTGGATCATTATGGTGAAAAAAATGGTTTGTTAAGAGCTTAGAAAATAATAGGCAATCAACTATTCTAGTTCTTTCCATATTTCAGAATATCCATCACCTTGAGCAATTAATAAATCATTTTTCAATGAGTTCTGCTTTGTATCTAACGGAGCTGGAAAAAGTTGTTTTTGAGAATCCTTTGACAGATGGTTTCTTGTTTAGTTTTGTCAATGGAAGGCAATCACGTGGAAAAAGTAGGTGGAAAGGAGAAGGTGACTTCTTTCCTATTTGTTTCCGGTTCTGACATTGGAGTGGTAGGTGACTGCTTATGGCTGTGAGTTCCTGGACTTCTGCAGGCTCAGTGTGCATATGGGACCCTGACTTCCTATTATAGCAGTTCATAAAAAGTGCTCTAGCAGCCTCCAGGAGCTCCCAGAACACCCTTTGCTCCTTCAAACTTAGATGAGCTAGTGACTTTCTGCAGTTACTGATTTCAAGGTATCTTCATTTTTCTTTTTTGGTTCCTCCAGTTTTCTAACACTTTCACCACCATTTCACTACCTTAGCGTCTCTGTCTGAAATACTAAGGTGGTTTTTGTTTTCCAAAGAGAATCTTGCTTGACAAACTTCTGTGAAAATACTTCAAACTTTTAGGTTATAATTATATTAAACTGATATAGTATGCATAAGGCTTTATAAATAAATCCTAAATATGGATGCTTATAAAACCATTTAATTTTGATTTCCCAAATCCTAACCGTTTTGAGGAAAATGTGACATCGCAAAACATAGTTGCTGCCTTGATGACCATAAGCAATTTCCTTTATGTGATGGAGTACATTGTTTAAGGGACTATTTTGTTAAAATAATAAGCTAGCTTAAAAAACCTCCACTGTTAAAATACAGCATTTATTCTTATCTTTCAATACTATGGTCAATTAAAGGTTATGTCATTTAATGAAACAAGCATGGACTTTGGAGATATCAAAGCTACTACTGTCAATATAAGACATCTAAAAATTAATAAATACGTGTTATATACATACAACCAGGTTAGGAAATAAATGCATAGTTGACTTTATAGTCAAACTATAAAGTTTAACTCAGTGACTCTTGGGGCTATTTTCTAGCCATACATTATCCTAATTCAGTTGTAATGTCTGTGGTCGACATAGGAACATTAAGAACCATTAGAAGAGAAAGCATTGATAATCACATTAGGTAAAAGAAAAACACAAGCTAAACTGGCTAGTATACTATTATTTACAAAGGAGTTCTACTAGAAAATAATATACTGTTTGATTACTGTAAGTAGAACATCAAATGATAGGACAGAAACCAACCTATGTATCAGCTCTGGGAACAAAGTTTTTAATTAAAATAAACAAAGTTTGCTTTCCAAAGCTTCCTCTTGGTTTGATTTCCATTCATCTGCTAGCTATAATGACTGGTACATTCCTCAATCTGGTTTGTTCTGTTTCCAGGCATACAAGAAAGTTGTGTCCACAGCTATCAGATGGTTGCCGGCATGTGAAAGGGGAAGAAATTTAACTTAAAGTTGATAAGCAAAATAGCCCCACACAAGCATTCTTATTTGGTCTCGGGACCCTTTGACAGTGCTAAGTTATAGAAGACCCCAAAAAACTTTTATGAGCTAATCAATACTTACCAAATTAAAAGTTGAAACTGAGAATAGTTTACAATATATACTAATTCATTTAAAAATAAGACCCATTAAATATTAACATACTTTATTAAAAAAAAAAAAACACTACATTTTCCAAAACAAAGCTAACTGAATGAGAGAAGAGTGCAGTTTTACTTTTTTTTTTTTTACATCGTTTTAATGACTGGTTTAATAGATATAGTCAAATTCTCATATCTGCTTCTATAATCAATCTATTGCTACATCACATATCATGTAGCTTCTGGAAAACTCCACTGGACATTTGAGAGAGTGCAAGTAAACAAAGCAACTAGAGTCTTAGTATTATTATAAGAACAATTTTCCCTCAGACACTCTGCAAGAGTCACAGGACCCCTATGGGTCACCAGATAACACTCGGAACACCGCCGCCCTAAACAAGCCACATCAGTGGTTTCAACATACATTCTATTGTAACACATCATTTTCTCATGCATTTTCATGGATGTCTTCAGATATTAAGTAAACAAAAAAAAAATGCTTTGATCCTTAAGTAAAACAAATAACATTGAACAATTTTTGAGTGTTGGAAGGATAAATGGAGAAGAGTAGGCGCCTGGAGATGTGTGGTATTCAGGAAAGTATTTTGTAAGTTGTGGGAAACAGACAATAAGCTATAAGCAAACAGGCAACTGGGTAATTCCTAGCAGTCAGCTGCAACTTCTTTACCTTTGATTCAATGAAGCAAAATGGAATCCCAGTGACAGTAACATTATTACAGAAATACATTGAAACTGTTAGGCTCTGATTTATTTAAGCAAATACTTTGAAGTTTTGGTACTTAAAATTACTGGAAACCAGTTACTCTTAATTACTGGAAACCAGCACTCTGACAATGTTGAGAGGTGCTGTCCTGTATTATTCAAAGATATAAATTTCTCACTATCTTTCTTTCAAGTGGCTGATGGAGGTAGGGTGTATAGCATTCCATGCATTCAATTCTGCTCTTCATATGCAACTACTGAAAAATGAGAAGTTCACTTTTATTCATATATATATATAAATGGGGATATATATATTCATATATATATATAAATGTGGATATATATACACACTCACATACACAAATGTGGTTTTTTAGGTTTTTTTGAGATGGAGTCTCGCTCTGTTGCAGTGCAGGCTGGAGTGCAGTGACATGATCTCGGGCAACTTCCGCCTCCCAGGTTCAAGCAATTCTCCTGCCTCAGCCTCCCGAGTAGCTGAGCTTACAGGTGCGTGCCACCATGCCCAGCTAATTTTTTTGTGTTTTTAGTAGAGACAGGGTTTCACCACTGTGTTAGCCACGATGGTCTTGATCTCCTGACCTCATGATCCACCCACTTCGGCCTCCTAAAGTGCTGGGATTACAGGCGTGAGCCACTGTGCCCGGCCACGTGTGCATTCATTCATTCATTCATTCACTCATTCATGTAACACATATTTACAGAGAACCTCTTTAAATGTGTCAGGCACTATTCCTGGCAGTTGAGATACAAAATAGAACACACATTCCTGGCCTCCTGAGTCTTGCGTCCTAATGTGATGTGAAATATGATGAAGATTAGTAAGTAAAAGAAATTATCCATTACATTGTGGTAAGTATTAAAAAGTAAAGGAGGAAATATGAAATATTGGGAATGGGAAACATCATGATTTAAAATATGCTGACAAGTAGAGGGACTGACTGAAGAGTTGGACATCTGAGCACATATGGAGGGAGCATGACGGGGAAGAGTGTTCTAAGCAGAGGAAACCACAACTGCAAAGACTATGAGGTTGGCAGCTTGTGGAGAGCTTTCTGGGAATACAAAGCTGGGTAAACAGTCTGTGGGGTCAAAGAGGTAATGAGGGGAGGATTTTAAAGCCATCGTTAGGACTTTGGTTTTTCCTTGTGTTGGGAGTGGTACGATCTCACTTCTTTTTAAGTAGATTTATTTAGGATTCTGTATTAAGGATAGAGTCAAAAGACTAGTTCTTGGTCCACAGTAACACTATAATCCAAACAAGAGATGATGTAGATTGTAGTGGAGGTGGTAAGTAGTTGGATACACTTTGAAGGAAGAGCCAACAGATTATATGCCAAATGCATATAAGACATAAAAGAGAGGAGTTAAAGATGGGTTTGAACAAGGAAAGATGCAGCCATTTACTGAAATACAAAGACCTTGGGTATGAGTGAGAAGGGGCTGAACTAGCTGACATCTTACAGTCTCTGCCTGGATTCAAATCTCAGCTGTGTGTGTGTCTCTCTCTGTAAAATGGGAATAATAATAGTGCCCACTTCATAGTTTATTATGAGAATTAAGTGAGTATATATGAATAAAGCACTTAGAGCAACGCCTGGTACACTGTTAGTTAATATTAGCATTACCTCTTCAAGCTGGAATCTTCGAGTACATATCAAATTTTAGCTATTCTTTGTTCATGGGCTGTGTAGGATAGAGGGACAAAACTGAGTGGCTAATAAGATAAAGACAGAAAACTAAGCTTTAAGTTAAAGGACATACACTTCAATATTTCTACATGTACAGAACAGTATTGCACACACGCGCAAGCATCACTGAACTAGACGCACCCTTCAAGAGATTGGGTTACATATTGATATATGTGAATGAGAACCCTGAAATAAACTGATTTCAGAGGAATAACAGAAAACATATACATTTCTATACCTATAAGGACACTGAAAACTTCCAATCCTGAATCAGTTAATGAAATCCCAAAATGCAACACTAATGCAAATGAGAAGACACTGTCACAGAATGTTGTAATACATACTCTTCTAAAGATAAAAGGTCTGCTCTTCCATCCTCTTCATTTTCCTACAAATTAGGAAAATTTGATCAGTTCTTAAAAACGAAATGTACATGCTAAAATGGTGAATTACTGCTAGAGTTCTGATGTTTAAAACCAGAGGCTTGCGATCAAAATAACCTCTTTAATTTTATCATGCAGATTAATTTCTTTCTTCAGTTTCTCAGGCACTATTGTTTTTTAAAAAAAGGGGGGTTCAAAAGAAAAGTAATACCCATTTTTTCCCCAATTAAATTGCTCAACCATTAAAAAGGTGAATAAATTGGAAAGTCTTACAGTACTCTCTCCCCTCCGTCCTCCCCCATCCCCATTTTTTTTCTTGAAAGGGAACAAGCAGTACTTTCGCTAAGGGATCTTCAAGCCGAAACTCAGCTAGGCAACCCAGGGCTTCCTCGGGATAGCAAAGCTGGATTTTTGAGCAGCACCACCTGCCGGTCCGACACACGTTTTACTTCCTCCACCCGAAATCTCTTTCTGCTGGAACTGCATTCTTTCAGAGCCTCTGGGCCCTAATACAGAGCAAGCACACTCTAAAGAAGCCAGAAGAATCCAAGCAGCGAAGTCGCCAGTCCCCACAGGCAAGAGAGTACCGGCAGGCAGCGGCGCGAGACGGGCAGAACAAGGAAGCGCCGGAGCGAGCTCGCTGGTGCGGGTGCGGGTGCGCGGCGCGGCGCGGCGCGGCTTCCGCCCCGCGCGGCCCCTCCTCCGCGACGCGCCGGGTGGTCACGTGACGGCCGCGCGCGTTCCCGGCCGCTGCGGGCTCCGAGGCCAGAGAGAAAAGACTGCGAGGTGGCCGCAGCTGTGGCCGGAGAGGTGGGAGTCGGAGCGAGGCCCTCTCGGGGGAGCAGGGTGAACGCCGGCCACTCTAGGATCCTCACTCGGGGAGAGGAGGCATAGCTCGCGGTGTCACCTCCAGCCGCAACGTACTCCGGGTCGGCCTTACGCTCTGGGCCTGAGAGGGGCGGCGGCGGGGTCAGGGGCCGGTACGTAGATGGACGCCCTTGGGTTGGAGCGGCCCCGGCTGTCCGCGCAGAGGCGGGATGGGACAGCTCAGCCCTTTCCGCCACCCCCGCCTTGGCTGCTGGGGCAGGCAAGACGACCGTGACAGCCCCTGCGCTGCCCGAGGGCGCCGCAGCCCCTGCCCTGGGTGACGGCCGGAGCTGGTCTCGGTCCGGGTGCGAGGGGCGGAGCAGCGGCCATTACTGCGCAGCCTCTTCCGCCTGAGTCCGCTTCGCTGCCTCGGGTGGCAGGCAGGTCCCTCTCCTCCCCTCTGGGCCGTGGTTTCAGGCGTTTCCTCGGGGACCTTCTGGCCTCGAGGTGTAGGGGCGGCGATGGTTTTTCGGCGGTAGCCTGCTCCCTGTTTCCCATGTGGGGTCAGACAGTTTGGGCCTTGGGTCAGATCGAAGCCAGGGCGTAGAGTCTGCATTTTTGCCTTTTCCCGGAGTGTCTCTGGCTGCTGCTTTCTCTTCTCTCTCTCTTCCTCCTTTTTTTCCTCCTGTTCAGTGTCTCGGTCTTGCCTAATACGAAGAGAGCAATCCCTGCACCTTGTCCTAGTGAAGCCCAGCGCTGCATATTCTTAGTTGTTTTTGACGGCTGTTGAAGCATCGGAACAATTAGGAGATCTCAGAATATCCCTTGAGCCTCCAAACCCTCTGCATCTTAGAAGCTGAGGCTGTTGCTTTGTTCTGATTGTTGGGTGGGGAGTTCTCTTCCTACCCTCCATCCCGTCTGAAGGAGTGTGGGTCTTCCATTGTTGTCGCTATTTATTTTGCGAAGGCTTCTAAAGAATGTAAAATTGTTTTAAGAGTGTGGAGACGGAACCGTCCTCTCCACAGGTAAAACCTACAGGACTGTAAGTTTACACACACATCCTGGCAACTGGAATCTTTTCTCGTTAATCATTTTGGTATACGTTTTAATTTCTTTAAGTGCCGTTTTAGTGAGCACTTATTTCTCAAGTTTTGAACATTTTGTTTAATATTTTTGTAATATCGAAAGAGTGTAGAACTGAGGAGAGAAGAAAGCCCAAAGATGATAGGGAACGCTTTGTTCTTTGTATGATTGACATTTCAGGTAGTGGGCACATCACCCCCACCCCGTGTGTGTACTTTTCAAATGGGATGTGAACGTATAATACTGGCATTCAATCCAGTATATAATTATAGAATTTGGAAGACTTAGGACATTTTAGTCAGTGAATCTATATTTAGACTTTTAAAAGATATGGCACGTAAGGACACATGGAGAAAATGTCCCACACAAATAACAGGATTTGTGATTTTGGCTTTGCTGTTTTATGACTAGCAAATATTGTTTGTATAGAGTGTCTGGGTGCCCTAAAAACACATGAAAATAGGTCAAGTAAATCTCGTTTTAAGGAGAAAACCGGAAGAGTGAACACCACTCTAAAAATAGATTTTGGATGTGTTTGTTTTGGTGCCTTGTATATCTTAAAGTGGAGGATGTTGTTCAGCCCAATCGTTCATTTAGAATTTATGTCTCAAATGGGCCAGTGTATCATGTGGGCAGAATGGAAATACATTAAATATTTTTTTCTTCGCTGGTTGTTCAGAACTTGGTAGAATTATAATTATCAGGAAAACTTTCTCCAAATAGCTGGTCTTTTAGACAAGAGAAGAAAAATGAAATAACTTTTTTTAAAAGGAGATGTCAACTTACAAAGTGTTTTGTTTCAGTCTTCACCAACTTAAATTGTCAGAGGAAAGGAACAGACTTTTTTTTTTTTGAAGGATCCAAAACGATATTTTGAGTCAGAAGAAAAGGATATTAAATCTTTTGTTTTCACAATATCGATGTATTTAAAGAATATTATTTTATATGTTAACCATATACTACCAGGAAACATCTAACAGCACTGACAGTTGGGAATTCGAATGCGTATTTTTCTCCCGTGTTAGTAATAGAAGGTACTGAGCCTTTTCCATTCTCTTGGTTGCCTTGTGCCTGAGGAATCTGAATTTGTGAAACAACATCTTTGTGGATATAGAAACCAATTTAACACTTGGCTACAACCACCTGTGCTTACTTACCGACTATCTTTAGTTTTCATGGCGTATGACCTTTTGGGTTAATTCAAATCCAAAATGTTGTTAACTGACTGCTAATTAAAGCATTTAGTACTTAGAATTACAGAATTATAGAGTAGGATGAGATAACAAAAGACTGGGGGTTATTACTTGACCAAGGTCACACAGATAATTTGCCAAAGAGCTTTCTTATTTATGAAATGGTTGCTGGCTAAGAAACAGCTGTGTGTGATATGATTAAAAGACAATATTCGTTCACTTTTACATCTCATGTGTTGAAATAAAATGCAAAGCTCACTTTTTTGTTGTTTTGAGAAAAATTAAAGGGTTTAATGCACTAGCATAAAGATTGTGAAGGCAGTAAGTAGACTGCCACATAGTAACGTCTTAAAGGGAAGTGATTCTTTAAAGTATCAGACCCCATTTAGTTCAAATGAGTTTTGTCTGAAGTTTCCAAGTATGACCTATGCTTTTTCTCAGCTAATTTTTAGCACGAGATGATGAGGGCTAAAAATGGAGCATTAGGGCATTTAGTTACATCTCTCAATTTGTGACTGGTTTATAAAAAAATACTAAGATGTGTCTGCTAACTCACACCTGATTTATCTACTCCTTTTATGTATATATAAATTTTTTTGAGTTGTGTACCAAAAGTTGGAACATTTCAAGCATTTTTTCTTTCTGTCACTGAGTGATTTCATGTAGAACATTTACTGTTTTGTGTATTTTGAATAAATGGCACAAATCTTATTAAACATTAGCTGTTAATTGGAAAAATACAGTAAGTCTTCAAATATTCATAATTGATATTTGTCTTTGTTTTTATATGTATTTATATTGATGTTATATGCTCATCTTTTTCTTTGATTAAAGATAATCGCTTGCTTGAATCTATTACCTGAAAAAAACTCTTGACTTTGATCTTGTGACTGGACTTGAAAAGTGGGAGTATGAGTATTTTGAGCTGTTACAAATTATAAATGGTACAATATTACTTCATTTTTAGTTGTATTTATTTTTCACTTATTTGAATGGGTCAAGATTTAAATTCATTGATAATCCCTAAACCCCTTTGTATATTTTTAAGTTTTACCTGTCACTTTTTTTTTTTCTCCAGAATTGTTAGGGGCAAAGTATCTAATTTGGTTTTAGACTTTTTCTTTTTTTTATGTTACCTTCTTAATACATCATCATATTAAGTTTGGTGTAAAATTTACAGGTCATTCGTTCCAGTAGGAATTATGTATATTTGAGTTATGTTTGGCAAATTAATTCTGGCCTGTAGTTAAAATTATACTGTTCTGTTTTACATCCCCCTATTGGTTAAAATAAAAGCATCCCTTCTCCTCCAACTTTAAAAAAATCTTTGGTTTCAAATAATCTGGGAGTTTTCTGAGGGCTTCTTCACATGACTGTTATAAGTATTACATGTATGCCCTATTTTGTGCCCAGTTGAAATTATAGTTGACCATTGAACGAAGGTTTGAACTGTGTAGTTCCACTTATACAATACTTTTTTTTTCTGCCCCTGCCACCCCTGAGAGAGCAAAACCAATGCTTCTTTCTCCTTCTCCTGAAAAGGATGAAGACCTTTATGATGATCCATTTCTACTTAGTGAATGTAAACATATTTTTCTTCCTTATGTTTTTTTGTTTTTTTTTTGTTTTTTGAGACGGAGTTTTGCTCTATCATTAGGCTGGAGTGCAGTGGTGCGATCTTGGCTCACTGCAACCTCCACCTCCCAGATTCAAGAGATTCTCCTGCCTCAGCCTCCCAATTAGCTGGGACTACAGGTGTGCGCCACCACACCCAGCTAATTTTTGTATTTTTAGTAGAGACGGGGTTTCACCATGCTGGCCAGGGTGGTATTGATCTCTTGACCTCATGATCTGCCTGCCTCAGCTTCCCAAAGTGCTGAGATTACAGGTGTGAGCCACTGCACCTGGCCTCTTTATGATTTTTTAAATAACGTTTTCTTTTTTTTAGTTTATTGCAAGAAAACAATATATAATACAACATACAAAATATATATTAATCCACTGTTTATGTTATCAGTAAAGCTTCCAGCCAATAGTAGGCTATTAGTAGTTAAGTTTTTGGAAACTCAAAAGTTTACATGGAATTTTGACTGTGCAGGGGGTAGACACTCTTAACTCCTCACATTGTTCAAGGATCAACTGTATAAATTCTCAGAGTTAATAGGTGATGGGTCAGTTTGGCAGAATTGGGGCTACCTAAACCCATTAACTTTGATTATAACAGAATATGCAGTTTTCTTTTTTATCTGTCTTCAGCAAAAGTCTAGGTAAATTAACATTGAATTCACTGTCTGTATTAAATGATTCCTGTAGTGACTTGTCAGTTTTGTATTTAACAAGATTAATATGCAAGACATTCTAGACCAGCATTGCCCCGTAAAGTAGCCACTAGCCATATGGAGTTGAGCACTTGACATGTATCCAGTCTGAATTAAGTTGTGCTGTAAGTGTAAAATACACACTGGATTTCAAAGAGTATGCATACACTTACCCAAGAACATAAAATATTACATTAACAATTTATATAGAAACATATTGAAGCGGTAATGTAGAAACATTGGATTAAATAAAATCTATTATTGAAATTAATTTTACCTGTTTCTTTCTATTACTATTTTTGTAGAAATGGGGGTCTCACCATCTTGCCCAGGCTGGTCTATAACTCCTAGGCTCAAGCCATCCTCCTGTGTCACTACCCACAAAGTGCTGGGATTACAGATGTGAGGCACCATGCCCTGCCTCTTTTTATTATTAATGTGGCTAATAGAAAATTTGAAATTGCATATGTGGCTTGCATAATATTTCTATTAGATAATGCGTGACTTTTTCTGTGAGAGACAATACATTGTAGAAAGACTTTTTTAAAGGTGTATTTGAGTTGGAATCGCATCTCCCAGTATTGATGGCTTTGACTTTGGGTAAATCATTTAACTTCCTGAGCTTAGAGGCTTCCTCATTTGTGAAATAGGTATAGTCATATTTCACAGTGGTTTTGAGGATTCAGTGACATGGATTTGGTAGTGTTTCACTAACTAATATGCGAATCACTTGGAGATCTGGTTCTGTAGGTCTAGGGTGGCACTTAGGATTTTCATTTGTGAAGAGCTCCCAGGTAGTGCTGATAGTACTAGTTGGGAATCCCAGTTTGTTTGTATAGCTAGGATCTAGAGCATTATATTAGTTTTAATTCATTTTCCTTCCCCAGCGTTTATCCAGTTAGTCTGCACTTTGAAAAAATTATTCATGAGGATATAGAAATTGAAAAAGTCACCAAAGCATGCAAGATTTACTAAAATTATATGAACTGTGGACTCTTAGGGCTACTGTAGGATTCCGGTGTATATCTGTTAAGTTGTCTGCTTTTATCTGGAGTCACTTTTGTTGGTTGCGTAGTATTGCTGAATCTCAGCCAAGAAGAACCTGGTTATGTTGTTCTACACAAATGTATTTTTGAAAGATAATGCATAATTAGAGGTGAAATAAAAGAATGCTCAAAGACAGTAAGAGGGCAGTACAATTGACCCTTGAGCAACATGGTGTTAAGGGTGCCAGCCCCTTGCACAATCAAAAATCTGAGTATAAGTTTTGACTTCCCCAAAATTTAACTACTAAGAGCCTACTGTAAAGTCAGTTAACACGTTATGTTTGTTATATGCATTATATACTATATTCTTACAATAAGCTAGATAAAGGAAAATAAATTCCTAAGGAAGAAAAAAATACATTTACAGTACTGCATTTACCGATACTGTGTTTATGTTACCTGTTTACAAGGTGTCTGTCTGAAATGATGGGTAACTGCAGCTGCAGACCCATCCAGGGTGCGTACCAAGTAATTTAACTTCTTGTAATGGCATGACTTTTCTTGGCTTCTTGGGAGCACTTCTAGCATTACTAGTGGCACTTCACAGGGGTCCTATGGTGTTATTCAAGGTTTATGGTATTATACTAAACATGATGAAAAATACACAAGAACAAGAGATTACGTTTTACTCCAATATATGCAGAGATGATTAGTGTCCACAGCATTTTAAGTGGAAATTCATAATAGCAACAGGAAATTATTACAGTATGTACTACAATTAATTTTATACAGCTATGATTCATACTGCGTCTTTACATTTATTTAAATTTCTTGTACCACCTCAAGTGGCACCATATGTGTCTGTGTTTGCTAAGTTTTGATACACTTTTAGTTCTTATAATTTCTCTATATTTTATAATACTAAATGATAAACCTAGACTGTATATGTTTTATGCATTCATAATATACCTAATTTTTTCTTTTCCTTTTTTTGATGTTTCAAGACTACATGATTCATCTGCAAGTTTTTTCAAATTGTCACCAATCTCCAAAAAAATTTCCAACATATTTATTGAAAAAACTGTATGTATATAAGTCAACTTGTTCATTTCCAACCTGTGTTGTTGAAAGGTCAGCTGTATGAGGTTATCGTCAAAGATCTTTGAAGAAAGAAATGAAATCATCAATATTTTGAAAATTAGAGAAAGCCATTTCTAAGGGAATCCTAGAAATGACTTCAGGCCAGAATTAGAAAAAAAAAAAAAAATTGAAGAAATAGGCTAAATAAATATGTCTTTGGCTGTGTTCTTTTGAAAATGGCATTAATGTAAAGAAAGATACTGGAATGTGAGTTATGGTCATTGATACATTCTTTTGTTTACTGCTAAACATAACTGGACTAGAGGAGTGTAATGAGGGCAAGGATGTTCTTTCTGTTGAAGGAGAAAGTTTATATTGATGGAAAGTCATTATTCATAGATACTTTGCTGTTATTTCAGTACTGTTAAGTAAATAGTTCTCTGCTCGTGGGTTTGTGTGTGTGTGTGTTTTCTTTATAAGGGGCTTTTTCAAATAATTTTGCTATTGATAAGTTACTTGAATTTAATCATTAGTCTTCAAATAAGGAAAGCAGAATGAGATAATGCATCTCCTTGAATTAATCAGAATTTTTTTTTAGTACCTTTGTTCTAGTGGATATGTAGCAAAGCTTTTACTTTAATATTTGTGGCTATAGCTTTATTTCAGCGACGTGAAATAGTTTTATAGAAAAGATCACAGCTTGGGTGTTCAAATATGAGTTCTTTAGAGGATTTTTTTGTACTTATTTTGAAGCTGCTTTGTTTCAGTTAACTTAGATTCCTTTAAGAATCAACTTTTTTTTGGAGATAAAATATTTATGGATAAGACCTAAGTAAAGTAAGTGAATAGAGAGGAATAAATTAGATTGGTTAGAGATAATGTGTAAATGCATTCAGGAGATGAGGAAAATTAGAAACAAGGACATTTTTTGTGTATTTCATAGGAATAAAATGGTACCTTCTACACATCTCAATTATTAAAGTACAAATAGTGATTAAACAAAATTTTTAGAAGAAATGTTTTAATTGAATCTTCACACTAGAGGTTTTAACAGTCAGTCAGTTAGGTTCTGAGAAGGATGGATTGGTACATCTTAAAAGACTTGTAAGATCACGAAGGATAGGCAGTGTGACCAGCAGCAACACTCAGCAGGACTTTGGGGACCAAAAAACTTCAAGTTAGAATTGTGGGTAAAGGCTAGGCATGGTAACCCTCACCTGTAATCCCAACACTTTGGGAGGCTGTGGTAGGAGCATCACATGATGCCAGGAGTTTGAGTTTTAAGTTACCTGCAGTCGTACCACTGGACTCCCGTCTGGTTAACAGACCCTGTCTCTTAAAACAAAAGAATTGTGGGTAAAGTAAGAGCAAATTGACTTTTGAGTGATGGTCCGAAAACCTTTGGGATGGGTAAAGGGTAGAATGTCTGTATAATTTTTCTGAACTGGAACACTTTTGTTGGGAGACCAAGGGCAAACTGGACAGATGCTGAGCTGACCTATGTGGTCATGTTAGTGAAGAATCATAAGCTTTATTGGGGAAGGAGCTTTGTGAAGCTGTTTTGGCTGTTCAGAAACACATCTTGGTTTATGCTTAGATTTTTATCTCCATTTTGGAGAATTCATTGCCAATGAACAATAGCTGGGTAAATGATTTGCTTGCCAAAAGATAAAGAAAGGTTGAATTTTATATTTGTAAATGTAGGAACTCCTTTAAAGTTATATAAAGAAAGGATTAGAACTTAGATATTTTTATGTAGCTTACAGATTTCCAGCTGGGTGCCTTGTTCACAATTAGAACTCAAGTGTTGTGTTATTTGAATAAATCTAATCCTTTGATATTCTGTTGCTCACAATAGTTACTTTTAGGAGTTGATTTTTCATTCATCCAAAAAATATCAGTTCAACAAAAATTGATTGACAGTTTACTAGCTACTTAAAGATATAAAAAGGTTCCTATCTTCAGGGGATTCTTGATTTCACAGAAGAGTCAGAGTTCACAAATGAATGAAATTAGTGCATGTGATAAATTCAGTAATAGAAAAACATACAAAATATAGAGAACAGTTAACTTTCTGGAGGTAGTCAGAGAAAATGGTAGAGAGAACCATTTCTGTGTAGTATATTAAAGAACAAATAGGCATTCATAAGCTGTAAAAGGGAATAGATTGTACCAGGCAGGAGGAAATACAGAGCTACAAAGGGAGGTTTGCAGGACTATGAGTAATTTTATACAACTAGATTATTAATCTATGGGTGGTGGTTGAAGAAAAAAGACTAGAGACCAGTTATTTACAGTTTAGATCTTTAAAACCTTTTAATGTTGTCCTAAGGAGATTTGTCTTTATTGTGTAGGCTGAGGAGCCAATATTGTGCTTCACATATGGAAGAAACCTGGTCCGTTTTGCCTTTTAAATAAATCAATCAGTCCTAGCTACTTGGGAGGCTAAGATGGGAGGATCACTTGAGCCAAGCAGTTTGAGGTTGTAGTGAGCTATGATCATGCCACCGCATTCTAGCCTGGGAAACAGACTAGAGTGAGTGACTGTGTGTGTGTGTGTGTGTGTGTGTGTGAGAGAGAGAGAGAGAGAGAGAGAGAATCTCACTTAAAGGCTTAGTAAATGAATTTGAGGGTGATATTGACCTCAAGAAACAAGATAATCAGACTGAACAATAGTCCAGGTGAGAGTTATGTAGGTTTAAACTAGGGCACTAGCAATGGGTAGAGAGTACGGGATAGATTCCAAAGGGATTAGTAATAAAAGTTGACAGAATTTATGGTGTGGTTGGTTGGGGTGGGGAAGCAGGAGGCTGTGTGGTGAGAGAAAGGACTTTCTCTTTTTCTCCATGAACACAAAGTAGTTAAGGCATGAAACCTGGGATGTCATATTGTAAGAATTATGCAGAAATGGGGGTTTGTAAAATGTGTGTATATGAGATAAAGATATGAGGGGGCCAAGGGTTCTGTTAAGAAAGAAGTAAAAAAGATTGGGTTCCAGAATGGGCAGGAAAGGAAATGAGATCAGGAAGTAGAAAAAGGAAAGGAGAGGGTCAAGAGATTGTAGGTCCCCATGAAATTGAAGAGCAGGTGTGGGAATGAGTAGGCTGGAAGAACCAGAGCTTGTGATCTGAGAGTCGGATTAAGATTTCAGAGAGGCAGCAGTTTAGGTGACAACTAGTTTCAAATGTGATTATAATATTTGGTTGCCGGAGAGGAGATTAATTTCTTCGAATTTAGGATTTAAGGAACTGAAAATTGAGGACAGTGTTTCTCAGATTGTGTTTGAAGGACTAAGGCATGAGTACCACCTGGGGTGAGATTCCTAGGTTTAAACCTATATCTACTGGCCTAGAATTTCTAAGGCAAGGGGCTGAGAATATGTATTTCTAACAAGCAATTTCAGTGATTCTGATGAATAGAAGTTGGGACAAGTTTAAGAACCTGTGCAATAGGTGTTGGATGGTTCATTTTCAAGGCTATTTAAATAGGCTTATAGTCATGCCAGGAGTTAGGATGAAGAGGATGATCAGTAGTGAAAAGATGACTTTAATCCCTTACAGGTGGTGAGAGAGCAGTTTTAGGGGATTATGGGGTATGTTAAAGTCACTGTGATAGAGACTTGAAAGAAAAAGTAATGATGTTGGAGCAGTAAATTGTCTCCTCCTGTCCTATATATAGGGAGTGTATGAAAATGTGCAGTCTCTTTTTGGAGTAGGCTACAGCAAGGAAATGAACATAGCCTTCTTTGATGCCATTGAAGTTGTAGGCTCCTTGAAGGTGGTGAAAGGGTTGAGAGGAAAGAAAATAGTGGAGTCCATTTCATCTAAAGTCAGAGTAAAACAAAAAGGTTACTTAGAAACCTTGTTTAGTCAGTATATTAGGCAGTGTTCTCTAGAGGGACAGACTAATAGAATATATATATAAGTTTATTAAGTATTAACTTACACGATCACAAAGTCCCACAACAGGCTGTCTGCAAGGAGCAAGGAGAGCCAGTCCGAGTCCCAAAACTGAAGAACTTGGAGTCCGATGTTCGAGGGCAGGAAGCATCCAGTACAGGAGAAAGATGTAGGCTGGGAGGCTAGGCCCATCTCTCTTTTTCACATTTTTCTGCCCGCTTTTTATTTGCTAGCAGCTGATTAGATTGTGCCCACCACATTAAGGGTGAGTCTGCCTTTCCCAGCCCACTGACTCAAATGTTAATCTCTTGACAACACCCTCACAGACACACCCAGGATCAATACTTTGTATCCTTCAATCCAATCAAGTTGACACTCAGTATTAATCATCACAGTCAGTTACTTTTGAAAGTTCTCTGATTTTAAAACAAATTGTTTGTTCTGTTAAACATTTGGTAGGATAAGTCAGCTTGTATTTAGAGGCCACATAATGGCATTAAGAATATGTTTCTTTAAACACTAGAATCTTAAGATACCACAGGGAGGTAGATGCCCATAGTATGAGAGCCACATGGAACTAAAAGATTCAAGTCTCTTCTATCTTGTGTTTACTGTGAGATGTATCATTTCTTTAGTTATGATGTGTTCTTGATTATTCTGTGTAATATGTGCGTCCTGTAGTGGACATGGTGAAGTGGAGATGGAAATACTAAATGAGAAGAAGGAAGATGAATGACTGAGATGGTACAGGTTTTTAAGAGTACAATTCCATGTAGTTAATTTCATTTACAGTGTTGTGCAACCATCACCATTATAGATTTTCCACAACTTTTTTTTTAGCATTACAGAGACTCTGTACCCATTAGGCAATAACTCCCCACTTTCCTTCCCTCAGTCTCTGGTAACCTCTGATATCTTCTGCTTCTATGAATTTGCCTATTCTTGATATTTCATGTAAGTGGAATCATACGATACTTTTCTGTATCTGGCTTATTAGTATGTTTTCAAGGTTCATCTATATTGTAGCACATACTTCTTTTTATTACTGAATAATGTACTGTTGTATTTATAGACCACATTTTGTTTATCCATTCATCTGTTGGTAGATACTTGAATTGTGTCCACCTTTTGCCTACTATTTCCGCAGTGAATATTGGCATACAAGTATCTGAGAACCTCTTCAATTCTATTGCTATATCCCTGGGAATGGCATTGCTGGGTTATATTGGTAATTACGTTTAGCTTTTTGAAGAAGGAACAAATTATTATTCATAGCAGCTACACCCTTTTACCTTCCTACCAGCAGTTTTCAAAGGTCCTATTTTTCTACATCCCCACCAACACTTATTATTTTCCCTTTTAAAAAGTTGTAGCATCCTTATAGATGTATCATTGTGGTTTTGATTTACATTTCCCTAATTACTAATGATGTTAAGGATCTTTTTGTGTGTTTATTGGCCATTTGTATATCTTCTTTAAGTTCTTTGCTTAATTTTTTGCTCACTTTTTAATTGGTTTGTCTTTGTTGAGCTGTAGTTCTTTACATATTCTGGATATTAAACCTTTATCAGATACATGATTTGCCAAGATATTCTCCCATTCTGCAGTTTGTCTTTGTATTTTCTTAACAGTGTCTTTTGATGCACAAAAATTTTAAACTTATATAAAGCCCAATTTATTTCCTATATTTCTCATGCTTTTGATGTCATATCTAGGAATCCATTGCAAATCTAAGGCCATGACGATTTGCTCCTGTGTTTTAAGAGTTTTATGGTTTTTTTTCTCATATTTAGGTTATTGATTCATTCTGAGTTAACTTTTATATATAGTGTAAGGTAGAGGTCTAGCTTTATTATTTTACATGTGGAAATCCAATTGTCCCAGCAACATTAGTTAGAGGCTCCTCTTTTCCCCCATTGAGTAGACTTGACGCCCTTTTGGAAAATCAGTTGGCTATTGATGTATGAGTTTATTTCTGGACTCTCAATTCTATATCATTGGTGTATTTATCTATCCTATGCCAGCACCAAACTGTCTTGTTACCTTAGCTTTGTAGTAAGTTTTGACATTGGATTTTTCAAGATTGTTTGGGTTACTTAGGGTCCTTTGCAATTCCATATGAATTTGAGGATTGCTTTTCCATTTCTGCAAAAAAGGTCGTTGGAATTGTGATAGGAATTACACTGAATCTGTAGATCACTTTGGGTATTATTGTCATTTTAAGTTAAGTCTTCCAATCCATACATCGCTTGTCTATTTACTTAGCTCTTCTTTCAGTGATGCTTTATAGTTTTCTGTGTACAAGTCTTTCACTTCCTGGGTTAAGTTGATTCCTGGCTATTTTATTCCCTTAGTTACTATTATGAATGAACTGTTTTCTTGATTTCTTTTTTGGATTGTTGTCTGCTGGTGTATCAAAACACACTGATTTTTTTGTGTGTCAAACTTGTAACCTGCAGCTTTGCTGAATTTGTTTATTAGCTTTCTTGGGGATTCTATGAGATCTTCTATCTAGAGAGAATAGATACAGTTTTGCTTCCTCCTTACCCATCTGTATGCCTTTATCTCTTTTCCCTAATTTGCCCTGCTAGAACTTACAGTCATGTTGAATAGCAGTGGTAAAAGCATGCATCTTGTCTTTAATTTTTCCCACTTTTAAGATAAAGTTTGCCACTGAATTTTGTGAAAGGATTATAAATAATTAACTGATTCTCTTGATCTTAATTACTCTTTTTTCTTTTGCAGCACAAAGAATGAACCAGCAGTGGAAGAGAAAATACTGTAAGCTGGCTGACTGCTGGTGAAGAAAATGCTTTATTTTTATGGCAGGCATCTGTGGGATCTGTAATAGAAATGTAAGTGTAGCATCATGGTTTTTTCAGTGCTGCAGTAAATTAAATGGATTGCTTTAAAGCATAGTAAATTGAGTATCTGTCATATTTAGTTTTAATTATTTTAAATGAGCATTTTCTTTTGACTTATAGGTGCTTTATTAACAATTTATTTACATTAAATTATCGTTAATGTAGATTTCCAAGTCTCCTCAGAGGGAAAAATCTCTATAAGAAAAACTGAAGACACAGGAGTTTGCTCAAAGAATGCTAAAATACTGCAGAGATCTCCAGGTCCTCTGGGTTCTACCTTCTTTTTACATAATAATTTTCTTAAATAACTAAGCTAGGCAAGTAGTACTAGCTTTTATAAATAAGACAGACTACTAGGTTATAAAAACTCTAGTTACTAAAAACTTGTTTCACTAAATTAAAGGAATTTCTACATAATTGATTTTTTTAATGTAATACATCATTGCTTTTTATTCAGATCACATCACTCTGATCCCCAGTTTTACTAGTTGTGCTTTCATCATTTATCTTTGCATGATATGCTTTAAAGTGTTGCACACTACCTTGGATTTGTCCATATTTAACTTCACTGTATTGATGAAACATTTTTCACTATGAATACATTTCTGTTTTCTAAATTAATATAAGCCCTATGCAACTGGATGTCATTCATGAAAAATGCAGTGAATATTTTATTGACTTTTAATTACAGTGTTTTTCTTATTAGACCAAGAGTGACCTTGGTAGATGCTATTTCACATTTTCCCAGTTTGACATAAAACTCTTACTTTCTGCTCTTCCAGTATGATACTGGTTACATGTAATGATACGTATTAACAATAATTAATTTATTATTAAAAGTATGACCATATTATTTTTATTCAGTATTGAAAATTTGATAATTGAAAAATGATACTAATAAGCATTTGTCTTTAAAAATATATATTTTATTTAATCCTGTCCATTTATCTATCTGTATACATTTTTTAAAATCTTAATAGGTCAGATAGTCTAGGTGCTGGTCATCAAGGAACTTACTATGATCCAGTAAATGAGACATGCATGTAATTAACAAAGAGTGGAATAGATGCCATATTAAGGTAACAATAAGATGCTATTGAAACTGAACAGAGGAAGAGATTAATTTCATCTGAAGGGTTCAGAGTGAACAGAGTAAGCTTCACCTTGCCTTTGAAGAATGAGTAGAATTTTAACAGTCAGAGAAAATCAGGAAATATTCTTCAAGCCAAGGGGATGAGGAGGGAAACAGCTGCCTAATCATCAACATATTTTAGAGGAGTCAGGGAACAGTAATATGTGGGAAGGCAGGGTAGGAGAAAGAGACTTCAAAATAAGTGCAGGGAATGAACACTTATTTAGTACTTACTGTATTACCAGATTTTACATTTATTTAACATACAGTCAGTCTTAATTGATTTTGATACTTAGGGACAGAGTATATTGATCAGTCTTGGAGGAGTTAGGGGACAGTAGTAACTAGATGCTGAGGGGTTAGCTTGGTAAACAAGTAGCAATACCCCATATTGAGCCAGGAGGAATAATGGTAAGACAGAGTAAAGGTAAAGATATTTTCAGGATTTATTTTTGAGTTACCTAATTTCTCAGTGATACAGGTGTTAGTATATTGATAAACTAGGAGGGAGAAGTTTTATGATAGTCTCTGGGGAATAGGGAAAGAAAGATGTCTTGGCCAAGTAAAAGTTTACTGGGATTGATGGTGTTTAGGAAATCAAAATAGCTATTAAGTGTGTGGGGTTCACAACTTTTGCACCACACAAAAGTGAATTGTATGGTGAAATTTTTGTCACTTAGAGTAACTTGCTTATTCTTTTTTGCGAATGTCTCCCTTGTTGGCTTTTGTGGTGGTGGTCTATCTTTATTCCCTGTCCTTCTCTGACCATTCCTTACACCCCTTCCTGGCTATTTTACCTCGCAGATATTGGAGTAATTCAAGATTCTGTGGTTGGCCCTTTTGACTGCTCTCTCTACAGGTTTAATTTGGCCATTTACTCATTTTCATGGCTCTAAGGACCATGTATGTGTATATATCTTTTATAACTACTGACCCATTTAGAATGGCAGAATTAGCTGGCACAGAGATTGTCATTTATTTTAAGCTTCCAATCTCTGACATCTTCATCTTCATTTCTCAGTCTTTTTTACTTATCAGTGGTTTACTCCCTCTTTTATTTTCTCCCCTTTTAAATGTTTTTTGTTTGTTGGTTTGTTTTTACCATGGGGAAAGAAATTAGATGTTTCCTTGGCAGGGCACAATAACACAATAAGGCTTTCATGACTTAGCTTTTGATTACCTTTACACCTTCATCTCCTGCTCTTCCATTGCTTGTATGACTATTTGACTCAGTGTCTTGCATATGCTTTTGCCTGGAATCTGCTCCACTGCCCAGCCCCTCTGAATGAACACTAAACTTTCTAACCTATGTCCATCCTCTCATCTCTCTCACTGTTATTTTAGTAAGTATGTTAACACATTTTGATTACGCAGGAATCAGGCCATATTGTAATTATCTGCATGTATGGTTCCTTATTTAACAGAGTAGTTGTGTGTCTTATTTATCTTTAGACCCATCAGTACTTAGTATTGTATCTGGAACATGGCAGGTGTTTAGTAAATGTTTATCTGAATCAATAAGGCAGAAATTATAAATTTTATGTCAGTGTTTAAGCTGGATACATCCAATTTGACAAGTCTTTTTTCTTCCTCCTCTTCAAGGGATCTTCAATATTCATGTTGTTTTCTCCCTTGGTCTTATATGATTGTTACCTTTATGAAGCTTTAGTGATTACAAAGCACTTTTTTTGTCCATTTTTACCTGAGCTTTGTAAACTCTGATTTGCAGGTAAGGAAATTTAGACTAATAGTTTAACTGAGTGCCTAAGAGCACATAATTAATAAAGGACTCTAAAACTCAGATTTTTAGATTTCTTGTCTAGCATTCATTTCACTGTATAATAGCTGCCATGATTCAAGGTATCCTTTTCCCTTCACTGGATGCAGCTTTTCATTACATAGTTCTTCAGTGTGTTTCTCCAGGGCTGATCTGTAAGTGCACTGATGGAATTTTTATACATTCCCAAGGTATGTACAAGTAAATGCTTACAAAAAGTTTTCATCAGTTGGAGAGTTTTTCCTCTACTTTCATCTTCATATCCCCGTTGTCTGCTATGTGGCTTGCATATAATGCACATCATAGGTGGTTAGTGTTTTCATAATTGTTAAATTAAGATATCGCAAGAATTAAAACATGACTTTAATATTATGTGTATTTTTTCTTAGGATGGCTGGCTGTGGTGAAATTGATCATTCAATAAACATGCTTCCTACAAACAGGAAAGCTAACGAGTCCTGTTCTAATACTGCACCTTCTTTAACCGTTCCTGAATGTGCCATTTGTCTGCAAACATGTGTTCATCCAGTCAGTCTGCCCTGTAAGCACGTTTTCTGCTATCTATGTGTAAAAGGAGCTTCATGGCTTGGAAAGCGATGTGCTCTTTGTCGACAAGAAATTCCCGAGGATTTCCTTGACAAGCCAACCTTGTTGTCACCAGAAGAACTCAAGGCAGCAAGTAGAGGAAATGGTGAATATGCATGGTATTATGAAGGAAGAAATGGGTGGTGGCAGTACGATGAGCGCACTAGTAGAGAGCTGGAAGATGCTTTTTCCAAAGGTAAAAAGAACACTGAAATGTTAATTGCTGGCTTTCTGTATGTTGCTGATCTTGAAAACATGGTTCAATATAGGAGAAATGAACATGGACGTCGCAGGAAGATTAAGCGAGATATAATAGATATACCAAAGAAGGGAGTAGCTGGACTTAGGCTAGACTGTGATGCTAATACCGTAAACCTAGCAAGAGAGAGCTCTGCTGATGGAGCGGACAGTGTATCAGCACAGAGTGGAGCTTCTGTTCAGCCCCTAGTGTCTTCTGTAAGGCCCCTAACATCAGTAGATGGTCAGTTAACAAGCCCTGCAACACCATCCCCTGATGCAAGCACTTCTCTGGAAGACTCTTTTGCTCATTTACAACTCAGTGGAGACAACACAGCTGAAAGGAGTCATAGGGGAGAAGGAGAAGAAGATCATGAATCACCATCTTCAGGCAGGGTACCAGCACCAGACACCTCCATTGAAGAAACTGAATCAGATGCCAGTAGTGATAATGAGGATGTATCTGCAGTTGTTGCACAGCACTCCTTGACCCAACAGAGACTTTTGGTTTCTAATGCAAACCACACAGTACCCGATCAATCAGATCGATCGGGAATTGATCGATCAGTAGCAGGGGGTGGAACAGTGAATGTCAGTGTCAGATCTAGAAGGCCTGATGGACAGTGCACAGTAACTGAAGTTTAAATAAAAATGTCTTCAGCTCCATGCTCAAGGTTGAAAGGGTTACCTGTAAATTTCTGCCCACATAACATTATACTCATCCCTAGTAGTGCATTTTGGGAGTTGGGGTGGGAAGGGGTATGGGAAAGATAGACTCATAATTAAAATGTCTAACATGTCTCTGTTGAGAAATTTATTTAATGTAAGGAACTTGGGTGTTAATAGTTGAGAGCTGTTTAGTAATAACCCAGTTTTCTTGAGGTCTGTTTACTTTATAGTTTTTAAAAACTTCTGTAGTTCTTTTGGCCAGTGTGTTTGTATTATCTGTGCATTAATGGTCCTCATCTGACTCCTGCATTGTGTCTTATTTTTCTGCATGGATTGGCATTAAGACCATTACTAAAATTTGGCACCTGTGAGATGTTTGATATTATGAGCAGGAAACATAATTTAATGTATGAATAGATGTGAATTTGGGATTTCAAAATAGATGAATAACAATTTTATAGTAAAGTTATTGAAATGGAAAAGAAAACAGCCAGTAACTTATGTTTCAGAATGTTTGTAACACACTTCATGGCGTTCCCATAGGCTTTGCTGTCTAGTCTTATAGTTTGGGGTTTTTTGGTCTGCATTTTTTTTGATTACAAAATTTATAATTTAATAAATACTAGAGTTTATCAAAAACAATTTGTCTCTTGTTTGAGTGTGGAAAGGGTGTGGAAACATTTTGACATTTGTGACCAAAGGTCACTTAAAAAGTGGTGGTTTTAATTGGTTGTTTTCAGCTTAATCACCTGCTCAGAAAAGTTTGATTTTTTTCTTAGAGATTATTTAAACAGAATCTATAGGCAGTGTGTATATAATAAATATGTATGGAAATAAAACTAAAGCCTGTGAGACTTAAATTCCTCAAATAGCATATACCATTAATATTTTATATTTTCCTTACCGTATTCATTAGTAGTCTAACACTGGATTAAATGGCAGACTTAACAGTGTTAGCAGACGTGAATTCACTTTACACAAAATGTTATAGACCACAAAATCCACTTTTATTTGGTAGTTTTTACATCTATGGCCAAATAGTATTGGGTTGACACAGTAATCTAGAGTTTACCTCTGAAAAAAAGTAATGTGAGTCTGTCTAACCATATTTTCCTAACTCAACAGGAGGATCATGATGATAAGGCAAATGCAAGTTATTTTTACCATGATTCTCAAATGTGAATTGAATGTTACAGTAGCAAATACTTTTGACCTCTTGTGATGAGTCAGAACTACAACTTAATTCTTTGACTTTCACATTTTTTAAAAAGTGTACTGCTGGGATAATCAAAAATTTTATGTTGTGCATTTTTATTACATTTACTTTTGAAAGATAGTTAATAAAAGAAGGTTAGTTGTTTTTCAGGAAAAAAAAAGAAATCTGATGTAAAAATGCAAATTTATGTTGCAGGATGCTTCATGAGTCCCTTCGAGTGGTTTAAAACTACATCAACAGTAGTTGTTTATTACTAGTTGGAAATTCCAGGGCACACGAATGTCCAACTGTAGAATCAGTTGACTTTCCATGTCATGGCTACCATGGTTTAGTAGATAATTTACAATAGAAAACTAATTATTGAAAAGATCAAATAAAGTTCCAAATTTGTAGTGGGTAGTGAGGTACATCTTTTTTTAAATGAAGGGCTGTTTCCCATGAATTTTACTCCGGCTGTTTGGAGCAGAAGAAAATGATTGATCATACCCCTTTCTTGTTTTCTTTTTCCCTGATACCTCCCCACTTTTGTTCTTTAACAGCAACACTCATTCAGTTATTTTGGTAAATTATTTGCAGGTAAGACAGAACAAAAATTTTATGAAAAGTAACACCAGGAATAGGTTTTGTATAGAAGCTCTCCTTTTAAACACTGCTCTTTGGTTATAAGCTAAGAATTATTATTGGAATTGACAGCAATAATTTTTAAGCCAAAAGTGTGTATTTTAGCTAAATGTTCCAGATTACGCAGTAAATACCCAAATGAGTAATTGGCAAGAAATAAGGTAAATGAGTTCAGATATTCAAATGATTAAAAATAAGTCTGCATATTAATAGTAGCCTTCAAAGTAATTCTGATGTTCATATTTAATATCATTTAACATTTATACATATTCATCACTGGAGCTTTACTTGGAGTGCATCCACATGAAAAACCAATTATTTATTAAATTTTCCTTTCTTAGCAATAGCCTCTAAATTTGCAGGCCCACCCCAAACTGTTCCTAAAAGATCTCTTTCGTTCTGTAATGCTTCCTCCAAATATAGCTCTCTGCCTGAACAAACAGATTTTTTCAAAGCTCTAATTACTTCCGGTGGCCCTTGGATGAATTGCTTTAGCCATTCTTGTGCCTCTTCTAGAGATTTAGTTTCATCTGAAGACTGCAAGACCTCTTCAACCATTCCTATGTTTAGAGCATTTTTTGAATCCAGTTTAAGGGCCCCACTCAACACTTTCAGAGCTTGTCTACTTCCAATTATTTCAACTAGCCGGGTGGTGCCACCCCAGCTTGGTATTATGCCCATCTCTTTGTGGACGAATCTGATCTTACTCTCTGGAGTCATTAACCTGTAAAAGAAAAAAGAAAAGCTTAATTGTAACTCTCTGTATGCTCTAATCATAAAGTACTACCCATTCATGATCTGATGTGAACTCTCCATAGATCTTTATAGGTAGACATATTAAAAACAACGTTTGAAAAATATGGCTGTTTCATCTAGAATTTAATTTACTAACAGTATTTAAAACTTCCCTTTGAAAACAGTATCATTTTTTGTTGTGCTTGTTTACCCTTTGCAAACAAGAACCTTCTGTTTCTAAAAGCCCCAAGTTGATCTTTCTTAAGTGAGTGGTGACCTAATGAGAGGACGTGGATCAAGTGAAAGTATGGGAGTAGGAAATGTTAGGTGCATACTAAGAAGAACAAACCAAAAAGCATAGTAAGTTAAGGTTCTCAAAAGTCCTTAGAGGGGAAAATGCTTTTTAAATACAGCATCTATTCAGCAAGTATTTACTAAGAACTACCAGTGCCAGGTGGTGGTTTAGGTGCTGAGACTGCAGGAATGACCAAAATAAAATCCTTGTGCTCAGGAGCTTGTTTTCAGTTTGGAGAGAAAGGCACTAAACCATATAAAGTCAGTGGCAATGAGTGCTTTATAGCAAAAAGAGAAAAAGAAAATGAGGCAGGAGACTAATGAATTGACGATATGTGTGCTGGAGGTGTGCTATTTTGGATGAAGAAGGACTCTGAATATTTGAGCAGCTACCTGAGGAAATGAGCAATGCAAAAATCTGGGAAAAGATGTTCCAGGAAGAAGGAATTGCAAGTGCAAAAGTCTTGAAGTAGAACTGCTTAGTATCTCTGAGGACAAGTACAGTGTAACTGGAACATGGGGGATAAAATGAGAAGCATACTTACGGGCTTTAGTAAGGAGTTCAGATTTTATTTATTTTTTAAGTGTAAAGTTATTTAGAGGAGGTCAACCAAAGCATTAGCATCTGACATTTTACAAGGGCTGCTCTAGTTGCCATGTGCATGAAGAGCTTATTTAGCATTTCAAAGCTCTTTATACCAGTTTTTTAAGGAACTGGCAATACAGCTATTGCAGAGTTAGGACTTAAACCCAGGCAGGTTGGCTTCAGTTATCTTCATGGTACACATAATAGCTAGACAAGGTGGAAGCAGGGATACCAGTAAGAAAGTTATTGATAGTGGCTTGGATTAGACTGATAGCAGTGAGTTTCCCTAACGGGTTCATTTTCCCCAATCATGGGATTTTTATGAATAGGATGATTAATAAGAAAGTATAACAATAAAGGGGAGTTAACAAAGAAATTGGTGGGCATAGCAAACAGCCTCACATTTGCCAGTGCAACAGACTGAGTAAAGCTACACGATTTAGGAAATGCTGCCCATGCGTTTTATTTTGACTGCATGCTTCAAGAAGCTTTGACTTTCAAATTACACATTACAAAAAAGAAGACCTTAAGTTGGTTTGGCTTTCCAACGTGTTAAGTACTCAAATGCAGGTGATTTGGTTCTATTAGCACTAAGAACAAAAAACTCAGTCTTTGAACCGAGAGAATTCTGACAAATGCCCACTTACTAACTCACTGGGAAACTTTCTCTTCAAAGTTGTGAATTTCTGCAAAGGAAAATATGCCTCCATTATGAACAATTGCTTCTAGAGGCAAATAGCTATGAAAAATAATAGTTTTCAAGAAATAATTTTAAAATTGAGAGGAAAAAATAACAAGTCTTATAAAAATCTGAATTTATCACAATATTGTAAGAGGAGTACTGCCTTGTTAAACAGAAAACAATATCAAAAGGAATAGAAATTACAGAAATAATGTCTAATATTCTTAGAAATAGGAATTGTCAATATTGAACCCAATCTTATAAAGCTTTTTACATAATACATTAAATATGTAACTGTTCTGAATTGAATCCTAGAATTGGTTCCGAGCTGTGCCTATAATGGAGTAAAGGACTATGCCAGGAATAAATTCATTTAGAATCAGTGGAACATAAAAACTGGTTAAAGTCCTGGATGTTGGAATAATGTAGATGAGCTTATGACAACAAAAGTGATTACCTATGTAAGCACTTTCATATTTGGAATTATTTGCTTCTAAAGAAAAATCATCATCTCTATGGTGATTTTTTTCCATTTGCCTTATTTTATAAGGTAAACTGTGTCTTTTGGAATCATATTTTACAACTCCAACAAATCTTGAGGTTATCTTTGTAAAAATACCTTTTGTGATCAAAATCTAACATCCATTCTTTGCAAACTGTATACCTCGGGTGTGCTTGTGTACTGATATACATTAAATATATATTAAATAAATATGACCAAAAAATTCATTGGTGACAAAAGAACACAAGTAGTTTCCTCTAATAAACAGAGCATTCAGATGGTAACCTTTACAAGACTTTTTTAACCTAAAAATGAAAGTTTAAATATAAAATTTAAAATGCTGAAAAACCTAATTTAAGAAGGACATTATTATATTAACAAGATATATCCCAATATAGTTAACTGATAGACCCTACAGGATTATACACTAATTCTTTCTAGAGTTTAGATGCAGTTACCTGGTAATACAATTATTGCAAGGGATAATCTATGTAGAGTAATGGAAGACTTAGCTCTTATAATTTTGAAGACTTATGACAGACTCAATTTATAAAACCATATTAAACTTGCTTTTTTGACAAGTAAGAGAAGTGTCTTCTGACTGATAGTATAATCATTAGCAATGTTTAAAATTTCCTCTGACATCCTGGGGCAAAGGAGATGAGATTAATCAAATGTGGATATATTTCTTGTTACTACTGTCTGGATGAAACAATGTTATAAGAAAGACTACTCATAACTGGGGAAAGAGTTTCACCTTTGACAGGTGATACAAAGTCAACTGTCGATGATACCAGGAAGGACTGTTCAGTGAGTTACTACTTTTTGATGAGTTAACTCTTAAGTTTCAGGTCTTTGAACAAATGTATTCAAGAACATTCTAAAAAGAAATTACCAAATTTTACTAAAATAGGAAGTTTTTAGTGGAAAAGTTGCAAAAAAACAGCCTTTTTGTAATGTTGATTATTAAAGCAAGGTACTTCTAGTAAATTCTGTGATGAAGGATGGAAATATAAATAATTGAACTGGAAGAGTGTACAGCTTTGATGCGAAGTGCATACACTCAGAAGCCAGACTGCTGGGCTTGAAATCCTAGGATGGCCACTAGACTGGCTACATATCACACATTGTAAAATACAGCAAAGGCAAAAGAAACATGGTACAAAGAGGAGAGGAAGATTCATCTCTAGATCTTAGGAAGTTACTTAACATCTCTGCATCTCTGAATAGATAATTTGAACATATGTACTCCACAATTCTTTTATAGAGTGTGTCTGTATGTTTTAAAAAAATCTGTGGGAAATTGCCTCAAACACATCTACAAGAGAATATACAGTATTACCTATTTTTATTTGGAAATATAAAAGTTGTATATATTTTGTAGTCTGATACATAATAAACTCTATGTATACTGGCTTTTAATACTATTAAGTTGGTGGTATTGATAGGTCCGTAAAAATAACAGTAGTGAAGTAGTATAACAACAGTGAAGCAGTATAAAGTTGTCCCCTGGACTAAAATCACATAATCTCTAAAATATTCAAAGAGCTATACTCAAACTGTCCAGCAAACTCTTCTTCGATGTTGGTTTTATAAATGGAGAGCACAAGAAATATTCAATTTTTATATTGCCAAATAAAGTTAGAAATAATGCTGTATTCTACTACAGATATGGTTGAAGCAGAAGATTGCAAGCTGATCTTTTTTAAAAAACAGGTAAGACAGTTATCCCTCTAAGATTTCTTAGAACTGTCCAATACAAGTAACAAGAGAAATATCTTGAAATTTTAAAGAAAACCATTGATGTTACAAAATTAACATGATGTTATACATTTAAAGTTTGGAATCACTGATTTAAATATAAATAAGCTTTAGTGTAGGGCCAGAAACTGCTAGTCCTTTTACACTGATTGCATAAAGGGCCAAAGACAACAAAGTAAGCTTGCTCGCATGGGGAAATATAGCACAGAAAATTATAGAATTAGCAACAGCATCTCTGACCACAAACAATACTTTAAAGTTATGCCTCGAACATAAACTTACTTGTTCACACATATATTTTCCTGGTACCTTCTCCCTTTTGTTTTCTACCATCTGTAACATCACAAAACAAACTATGGAAAAGAGAAAGAACCCAAAAATTCTCCCTATAATCTCACCTTTCTGATTTCCAAGTCTCAGATGATTGGCTTCATGAGTTTCCATTCATTATATGCAAACAGACTGCTTGAGTAAGAAGGTATATAGTCGAATGCGTGAAAACTTTTGTTGTGTGGTTGTGAGGGGGGAGCAGATATAAAAATGTTTTGTGATATTGAAGTCTGATTTTAACATTTGGTAATCCTGGCATGATCACAGGTAGATTTTCTTGATGTCACAGCTCTAAAGTAAGAACTTCCAAGAAATGTGGTAACTACAAAACAAAGCAACATGGGCAGTGTGACTGCTTCCTGAGGTGGACATCTCCTATTCAGAGTAAAGTTACTTCCAAATCATGGGATTTGTTATTTTCGAATTGGGGTGGGGGCGGGATTGTGTGTGTGCATGCATTTATTTGTGTGTGTGCAAGTGTGTGTAATATTGTACTTTATTTATGAAGCCAGTATTTTTTTTTTTTTTTTTTTTGAGACGGAGTCTCACTCTGTTGCCCAGGCTAGAGTGTAGTGGTACAATCTTGGCTCACCACAACCTCTGCCTCCTGGGTTCAAGTGATTCTCCTGCCTCAGCCTCCCAAGTAGCTGGGATTACAGGTGCCCGCCACCACGCCCGGCTAATTTTTGTATCTTTAGTATAGACGAGGTTTCACCATGTTGGCCAGGCTGGTCTCGAACTCCTTACGTCAGGTGATCCACCCACTTTGGCCTCCCAAAGTGCAAAAGGCTACCGTGTAAGTTCCCTTGGGATAAGAATGTTTACAGCTTCCTTTCTTTATAATATAATTTGAACTAATGGGTAACAGCTGGAAATGCTAATACCTTGGCTGAGGGTTATTTATATTCATGAAAACAGCATTAGAGATTGAAAACAAATTAGATAGGCAGGCTCTAAATTGGATAGTTGAGAATTTTATTTCACTAGGGAGATAAAGGAATAAAAATGTGCTTTTCATTTGGCGTATAAACAGCTCAATACCCCAAAGGAGAAATGGGAAAAGAAAATGCAGATAATTCATACACATATAAATCAACCAACATGAAAATTTATGTATCACCAAAAATCTCTAAAAAGGCAAATAAAATTTAATTTTTGATTATCAAAATTATAAAAGATATCTTAAAAGATTATACTCATTGTAAGAAAGGATGCTCTCAAATAGACACTTACTTTCTGCTGGTGGTAATATAAATTGGTAGAATCTTTCCTAGAAGATAACGTGGCTATTACCAAAAGCCTTGAACACTGCATGTCCTTTCATTAAGTATTTGTGCTACTTACATGATTTATTTTCAGGAAATAATCTGAAATGTGGATAAAGCCTTTTGCTTAAGGTAATTATCACAGCATTAATCATTTTAGAGAAAAATTGGAAACAACAGACCAACAGAAAATCTCTCAACAGACCTAACTGCAAGTGGAAATCTAGTACATGATCAGGTGTTACCTCAAATCACTGGAACACAGAAGGCTTTCTAAAATATATAGTGTTGGGACAAATTGCCATTTGGAAAAAAAAATGAAACAAGATCCATTACTCACAGCACACATGAAAATAAGCTCAAAATGGATTAGATATGTAAATGTAAAACAAAACCATTCAAGTACTAGAAGAAACACGCATGAACTTTTCTATAACCTTGGTATATGGAAAGGCTTTTAAACTACCACTCGAAATCTAGATGCAACTTTTAAAAAGATTGATAGATATGACTACTTTTGTGTGTGTGTGTCTGTTTTTTTTTAGATGGAGTCTTACTCCATTGCCCAGGCTGGAGTGCAGTGGCACAATCCTGGCTCACTGCAACCTCCGCCTCCCAGGTTCAAGTGACTCTCCTGCCTCAGCCTCCAGAGTAGCTGCGACTACAGGCACGCCACCACACCTGGCTAAATTTTTTTTATATTTTTAGTAGAGACAGGGTTTCACCATATTGGCCAGGCTGGTCTCGAACTCCTGACCTCGTGATCCACCTGCCTCGGCCTTCCAAAGTGGACCATGGTTTTTTAAAAAGGCTTGCGTGGCAAAAAAGAATAAAAACAAAAAACAAGCAAAGTCAAAAAACAAGCTGAACAAACATATGCAAAACATTTCATAGATAATGACATCCCTAATACTTGAAGAACTTTAAGAAATTGAAGGAAAAAAACAAATATCCTGTTGAGAAATAAGCAAAATATGAATAAATAATTCACCAAAAAAAATTTTTTTAACGGTCCTTAAGACATATGAAACTATAATCAACTTCATTTTAACAGAAATAGGCTGTGCGCAGTGGCTCATGCCTGCAATCCCAGCACTTTGGGAGGCTGTGGATCACCTGAGCTCACAAGTTTGAGACCAGCCTGGGCAACATGACGAAACCTCGTCTCTACAAAAAATACAAAAATTAGCCAAGTGTGGTGGTGCACGCCTGTAGTCCCAGTTACTCCGGAGGCTGAGGTGGGAGGATGACTTGAGCCCTAGAGGCACAAGTTGCAGTGAGCAGCGATTGTACCACTATACACCCCAGCCTGGGTGAGACAGAGCAAGACCTTGCCTCAAAAAAGAAAAAAAAGAAAAAAGAAAAGAAAGAAATGCCTATTAAAACTATGCTGAAATATTGTTCCTTACCCATGAAATTGGCAAATTCAAAAGCTTAATAGTAGGCTCTGTTGACAAGGCTAAGTGAAACAGACTAGAGGGAATGCAAGACTTGTCTATCTCTTATGGAAGAAAATTTGGCAATAATTAATAAATATTCATTAACTCATTAATATTTATTTAACTTTTGATTTAGCAATCCTATTTCTAGTGTTTATCCTTAAGATATGCCATTAGTATTGCTAAAAAATATACATAAAGTTATTCACTACAACATTCTAACATATTCAAGACATAAGGCTGGAAACAAGGGAAAAAATTTAAACTGAATGCAAAAACTAAAGCAAGGTATTTTCAAATGAAATCACATTGAGGGAGAAGAAAAGGAAAAATCAGGTAGACAGCTAAGGCTAGTCCTTCGAGAAATAGCCTGAAAAATCACAGCTACAGGCACAAACACAACAGCCTGGGGAAAAACTAAACTGCAACTACACTAATAAGAAAGCAAGGCCCAACAGAGAAGCCTTTTTCCCTTTGTGTGATCAGGGGGCTTCCAGGAAAAAGGTTCCTCCCCTTTTCAGGCATATACATGGTAGGCTCTGTGGGGACTTGCACAGGAATGGCGGGTGGGCTTACCTGAAACAGACCTGCAGTTACACAAACAAGAGAAGCTTCACTTTGTGCTTACCCAAGACATACCCATAGCTGCAGAGATAAGGAGAGTTACACAAATAGCTACAGAGATGAGGGGAGTTTCTTATAAAAGCTTTTGGATTCAAATGTAAAAACAGCAACCCACTCGGGCCCCCTCTCCACTACAAAGGGTTTTCTTCTTTCACTTATTAAACTTTGACTCCAACCTCCCCCTTGTGTTCACGATCCTTAATTTTCTTGATTGTGAGACAAACAGCTCGGATAACACCTCAGACAACAAGACCATTCACCCAAGACCAATTCAACATCAAAGAAGGAAAAACAACAAAAACAACAGTGAACTAATGTAAGTAACTTCTGGACACAGTACAATACTTTATTTATCCTTAGTCTGGGTGAAAAAAATATATGATACACAAAGATAAAACACAACAGCAAAATGTTAAAAATTGTTGGACCTGAATGAATGGCACAGGGAAATTATTTGTATTACTCTCATGCCTTTTCTGCAAGTTTGTAGTTATTTCAAAATTAAAAATTAAAAAATACAATTCCAGTTTCTCTCTCACACCAAATTCAATAGTAAAATATTAAATATTAGACATATAAAAATGTGTACATGCTTTTTTTTGCCAAAAGTTGATGCTAAAAGCCAAGCAGTCTGAGTTTGTCACTTTCTATTTTCTAAGGTGGTTTTGAGAGATTTTTCTCTATTTTCCTGTGTTTTTAGAATAACTGGAATTAGAAAATAGAATCTAGGAATGAGTGTTTTAAGTACTTCCTGAAGCACATTCTGGAATCTTGATCTTGAAACCAAGCTAACCATCCATACTACAGGTATAATTATGTTTAAAATAATGTCTGTATCAGAGAATCCTTTATAAATTAGGTATACAGTCATGCATTGAATAACAACATTTCAGTCAGCAATGGGCTGTATGACAATGGTCCCATAAGATTATAATGGGACTGAAAAATTTCTATAGCCTGGTGACATCATCGCCATTGTAATGTCATAGAACAATGCTTTACTCACATTTTTGTGGTGATGCTGTTAAAAACAAACTTACTGCACTGCTACCTGTACAGAAGTATAGCACATACAATTGTGTACATTACATAATACTTGATAATAATAAATGACCATGTTAATGGTTCAGGTATTTACTGTACTATACTTTTTTTTTTTTTTTTTTTTTTGAGAAAGGGTCTCACTCTGTCCCCCAGGCTGGAGTGCAGTGGTGCCATAATGGCTCAATGCAGCCTTGACTTCCTGGCCTCAAGCGATCCTCCTGCCTCATCCTCCCCCAGTAATGGGACTACAGTCCTGTGCCACCATGCCTGGCTATTTTTTTTATTTTTTGTGTCTCACCTATGTTGCCCAGGCTGGTCTCCAACTCCTGAGCTCAAGCAATCCTCCTGCCTTGGCCTTCCAAAATGCTGGGATTACAGGCATAAGCCACCACACCTGACCTATACTTTTTATGTTATTTTAGAGTGTTCTTTTACTTTTATATGTAGAAAATTAAATGTAAAATAGCCTCAGGCAGGTCCTTCAGGAGGAATTCCAGAAGACAGCATTATCATCATAGGAGATCACAGCTCCATGCATGTTACTGCCCCTGAAGATGTTCCAATGGGTAAGATGTGGAGGGGTAGGACAATGATATATTTGGAGAGGTAGGACAATGATATGGATGATCCTGACTGTATGTAGGCCTAGGCTAATGTGTGTGTTTGTCTTAGCTTTTAATAAAAAAAAAAAAAAAAAAAAAAAAAAAAAAAACTTTTAAAAAACATGAATAAAATAAAAATAGAAAAAGCTTATAGAATAAAGATATAAAAAAACAATACTTTCGTACAGCTGTAAAATGTGTTTGTGTTTTACATGAAGTGCTATTACAAAAGAATAAAGTTTTTTAAAATTAAAAAGCTTATATAGCACAAAGTTATCACTTTTCACTGGCAATCAAATAGAAATATAAAAGTTAGCAACAAATCTGACAATTAAATTCCCTATGCCAAGCCCATACATGGTAGGTAGATTGGCCCTGAAGAGATGACCTAATCCCTGGCAACTGTGCATGTGTTACCATACATGGCAAAAGAGACTGCAGATGTAACTAAAGTTGAATCCTTAAAATAGGAAAATTATCCTGGATTATCTGAGTGGACCCAATCTAATCATGAGAACACTTAAAAGCAGAGAAATTTTCCAGCTGTAGTCAGAGAAATGCAGCATAAGGATAAATAAGAGAGATTCAAAGTATGAGAGGAACTTGACTCACCACTGCTGGCGGAGCCACATGGAAAGCATGAGAAGGAATTCAGAAAATCTCCAGGAGGAAAGAGTCGTCCCCGATCTGGCAGCAAGGAAACAGGGACTTCAGTCCTTCAAGTGCGTGTAACCAAATTCTACCAGTTGGAACCTGGATGAGCCTGGGAGCGAATCTTCCCCTAGAGTCTTCAGAGCCCACTCCAACTGACACTTAGATTTTGGTCTCATGACACAAGGTTTAGAAAAACCAGCTGAGCCCAGCTGGACTTCAGACCTATACATCTGTGAGATAATAACGTGTTGTTTTAAGCCACAAAATTTGTGGTAGTTTGTTATAGCAGCAATAGAAAACATACGTATTAGCATTTTCTTAATTTATATTTCATTCTAAATATCTTTAATTTGTCAAGGTGGATTAAAAAATGAGAGGCTATATTACCACATTTCTAGCTTTTCATTTCCTCACATTAATTTTGTCACTAAAAGGGAAATACAATGCTTGACTAGACTCTGACCATTGAGAAATACCAATTTTTAATTCATGTTAGTCTTTTGCTTTTAAAAGTGTTTTTTAAAAGCCATTTTCTCTTGGAATATTTTACATGAAAAGTATGACTCAAGTGAGGGTCTATCTATGCAAAGTAGAACTGTTTCTGACATACGTATACATTACATCTATTACCAGCTGGTGCTCACAGGGTTTTGGGGGAAGGGGACAGTGTTAGAATGCTACATGAGTTCATTTCTTTTATATATTCATATTAAGTGTATCTCCATTTGCTGAAGTACTTCCATTGGCACAGATGAAAATGTCAGTTGAGTGAATTCCAGGCAATTCTCCAAGGTAAGAAAGTTAAACAAGCAAAACGGGCCAACACATATAAAGAAGGAACTTATCTTTTTAGCGAATGCTATGAAAGCTTTTGGTGTTTTTTTAGAACAAGCAGACATTCTTAGGAAATAATTAAAACAATCTGTCATAGAAAATAACTGATGAGATACTGATAAAATTAAGGGGAAAAAATCAGCTAGAGGAACTTGTACTGACTTATCACTTCCTGGAAACTGGGGCTAGTAATGTAGTTCATTCAGTATGCAATCCTCTCTATTAGCCTCTAACATTTAAGAACTATAGTTGCTTTTGGTATGTGGGTTTTAAAAGGGCTGAGTAGCATAGGACAGTGCTTGTCAAATTTCTCTGGTCAAGGATCAATTTCTTCTTCATTTTTAAAAAAACTTTCTAATCGATTGCAGACCAATAATTTTGTAAAATATAACAAAAACATACTACTAGAAAAATGAAACAAAAAGCCAAGACACAAGGTTTGTGAATGGCTGTGCCTAGCACATGTGGGTGCTAAAATATGTTTAATAAACAGACACCACTTTCAGAAAAGCTGGTCCAAAAATGAATAAGTTTTCATCAGAAGCTTCTCAACAAAAGCACCTGGTATATCCAGATACTGAGAGTAGGTAGTACCCTCAGACATCTTGTAACAAATAAAATTAAATATTTAATGAAGGTCTAGGATGCATTACATTTTCTTCAATTAGAGAATGATAGCTAGGCAATTTAGCAGTATTAAAGGATTAAATAATTTCTGATTATTTTTCCTGCTATTGTGCTTTTTTGTCCTAAACTCTAACTACACTTAAACATAGATGAGAAATCAATATGAAGAATGGTACAAAAGTCTAATAAAGATGAACACCGGAATCTATGTTAGAGGGTTTTCACTTGTTCCAAAACATCTAAAAAGTCTTAATTTTCATTTTCTTTTACATAGAGGATTTTTCAGTGTAATAATGCACACTTGCATGTAGCTTAAGATTCTTTTTTTTTTTTCTTTTTGAGACAGAGTCTCACTCTTGTTGCCCAGGTTGGAGTGCAGTGGCACGATCTCAGCTCACTGCAACCTTCGCCTCCCGAGTTCAAGTGATTCTCCTGTCTCAGTCTCCTGAGTAGCTGGAATTACAGGCGCCCGCCACCATGCCCGGCTAATTTTTGTATTTTTAGTAGAGACGGGTTTCCACCAAGTTGGCCAGGCTGGTCTCGAACTCCTGACCTCAGATGATCCACCCATCTCGATCTCCTAAAGTGCTGGGATTACAGGCCTGACCCACTGTGCCCAGCCTTAAAATTCTTTTAATTACTAGATATACATTTTATATTTATATATGTGTTGAAATTATATATTTCATAACTACCTGTATTTCAGTGTAAAGTGAGGAATGCATTTAATACTTTCACACATAGAGCATTTCCTGTTTAGTCTCATATCAAGCATAAAGCCAATGACTGCTTCCTCCTCACAGAATAAAATGTAATAGTAGTATTCTAATGCAATCTGCACTGATGACAGCAGAGGGCACTGTCATATAAAATAACTTTTTTTTATTGTGCATAAGAATTTTGTGCATTATTGAACACTAGTTTTCAAGAGGCTAGGATTTTTTTTTTTTTTTTTTTTTTTGAGACGGAGTCTCGCTCTGTTGCCCAGGCTGGAGTGCAGTGGCGCGATCTCGGCTCACTGCAAGCTCCGCCTCCCGGGTTCACGCCATTCTCCTGCCTCAGCCTCTCCGAGTAGCTGGGACTACAGGCCCCCGCCACCATGCCCGGCTAATTTTTTTGTATTTTTAGTAGAGACGGGGTTTTCACCGTGGTCTCGATCTCCTGACCTCGTGATCCGCCCGCCTCGGCCTCCCAAAGTGCTGGGATTACAAGCGTGAGCCACCGCGCCCGGCCAAGAGGCTAGGATTTCTGTAAACTGTCTTATATACCAAAAAAACTGGAAAATCTCTATTTGTGTGAGCATGAAGCAACATATTTTAACTGATGAATGGAAACCTGAGTCATAAATTATAAAAAAAATTAATATAAAATTTACTGTTTTTCATAAGTTAGCATACTGAAGCCTTTCTCATTCTATTTCTACTACTATATTATGCCATTTATATGAAGTCAAAAAAATAAAAAATATATTTATTATAGAATATTTAGCTTATAAAACTATAAAGGAAAGCCAGAAAGTAATTACCTTAAAATTCAGGGTAAAAGCCAAGTTGTGAATACAACAGGAAAGTTCTTGAAGGAAATTCAAAGTGCTAATCCAGTGAACACATGAATAACAAGGAAGCGAAACAGTCTTATTGCCGATATGAAGAAAGTTTTAGTGGTCTGGATAGAAGACCAAACCAGCCACAGCATTTCCTTAAGCCAAAGGCTAATCCAGAACAAGGCTCTAACTCTCTTCAACACTACAAAGGCTGAGAGAGGTAAGGAAGCTGCAGAAGAAAAGTATGACACCAGCAGAGATTGGTTTATGAGGTTTAAGGAAAGAAGTCATCTCGATAATATAAAGGTGCAAAGTGAAGCAGTAAGGGTTAACACAGAAGCTGCAGCAAGGGATCCTGAAGATCTAGCTAGGGTTATTGATGAAGGTGGCTACACTAGGTAACAGATTTTTACTGTAATATTAATGGTCATTTGGCAGTATTCCCTGTGAGCCAGTGGTGACAGTGGCCATGGGTGACACTCTTCCACTTTTGGAAAGGGGAGAAAAGACTGGAAAGGTCTACATCTTGTGGTCTGAGTTACAGCTCAGGCAAGTCAGAACACCAGCTAGACTTCTAAAGTTTTTGACTGTAGTGTCAGGCTCCCAGACAGTACCTCTGGACTTGTCCAGAGTCTAGTGGAAATCACCACCCTGCAGGGAAGAACACAGGCCTGGCTGGCTTTGCCACTTGCTGATTGTAGAGTCCTAGTCCCTCAAGTGAACATAGGCGGTATCCAGGGGGTGGTTATGCAAGGCCTTGGGCAAGATCCAGTGCTGTGCTAGCTTCAGATATGACCCAGCACAGTCCTAGTGGTGGTGGCCATAGGGTTACTTGGTTCACTCCACCCTCAGCTCCACGGGGTTCAGCAGAGAGAGAGAGAGAGAGACAGAGAGAGAGATTTCATTTGTTTGGGAAAAAGTAAGGGAAGAGAACAAGAGTCTCTGCCTGGTAATCCAGAGAATTCTTCCGGATCTTCTCCAGGACCATCAAGTCAGTATCTCCAGAAGTCTGCAAGAACCACAGCATTACCGGGCTTCGGGTGCCCTCTAAAGCAGATACAGCGTAGATCACAACACCTACGTCCTTCTGAATATCTAGAAAGCCTTCCCAAGAAGGACCACTATGAACAAGCTCAGACTGTGAAGATTATAATAGATACCTAATTCTTCAATGCTCAGATACCAAAGAACATCTACAAGTACCAAGGCTGCCTAGGAAAACATGTACCCACCAAATGAACTAAACCAGGTACCACAGACCAATACTGGAAAAAGAGATATGTGACTTTTCAGACAGAGAATTCAAAGTAGCTGTTTTGAGAAAACTCAGAGAAATTCAAGATAACACAGAGAAGGAATTCAGAATCCTATCAGATACATTTAAGAACAAGATTGAGATAAAAAGAACCAAGCAGAAATTCTAGAGCTGAAAAATGCAACTGGCATACTATTGAAGAATGCATCAGAGTCTTTTTATGGCAGAACTGATCTGGCAGAAGAAAGAATTAGTGAGCTTGAAGACAGGCTATTTGAAAATATAGTCAGAGAAGACAAAAGAAAAAAGATAAAAAAAGCATCCCTACAGGATACAGAAAATAGTCTCAAAAGGGCAAATCTAAGAGTTATTGGCCTTAAAGAAGAGGTAGAGCAAGAGACAGGGTTAGAAAGTTTATTCAAAGGAATAATAACAAAGAGCTCCCAAAACCTAGAGATAGATATCAATATCCAAGTACAAGAAGGTTATAAAGCAGCAAAGCAGATTGAACCCAAACAAAAGTACCTCAAAGCATTTAATAAACTTCCAAAGGTCAAGGATAAAAACGCGGTCTGTAATAAAGGATCCTAAAAGCAGCAAGAGAAAAGAAAAAACACATAATTAAGCTCCAATATGTCTGGGAGAAGACTTTTCAGTGAAAACCTTACAGGCCAGGAGAGAATGGTATGACATATTGCAAGTGTTGAGGGAAAAATTCTTTTATGCTAGAATAGTATATTCTGCAAAAATACCTTCAAACATGAAAGAGAAATAAAGACTTCCAGACAAACAAAAGCTGAGGGATTTCATCAACACCAGACCTGTCCTATAAGAAATTTAAAGGGAGCACTCTAATCAGAAAGAAAACGATGTCAATGAGCAATAAGAAATCATCTGAAGGTAAAAAACTCACTGATGATACTAAGCATACAGAAAAACACAGGATATTAAAACACTGTAACTGTGTCTTATCTTAAGTAGAAAGACCAAATGATGAACCAATCAAAAATAATAACTACAACTTTTCATGACATAGACAGTATACAACAAAAAATTAAAAAGCCAGAGGATAAAGTTAAGGCATAAAGTTTTTATTATTTTCTTTTTGCATGTTTGTTTGTTTATCCAAACAATGTTCAGTTGTTATCAGCTTAAAATAATGGGTGATAAGATAGTATTTGCAAGCCTAATAAGATGCAATATTTGCAAGCCAAAAAACGTAAAAGATACACAAAACAATTAAAAGCAAGAAGCTAAATCAAATCACTGAGAACATCATCATCACAAAAAGGAAGAAGAAAAGAAAGAGAAGACCACAAAACAATCCAAAAAACAAATAAAATGGCAGGAGTAAGTCCTTACCTACCAATAATAATACTGAATGTACATGGACTAAACTCTCCAATCAAAAGACACAGACTGGTTGATGGATTAAAAAAAAAAAAAGACCAAATCATCTGTTGCGTACCAGAAACACATTTCACCTATAAAGACACACAAAGACTGAAAAAAGATATTCCATGCCAGTGAAAACAAAAAGAAAACATGAGTATCTATATTTATTTCAGACAAAATAGATTTCAAGACAAAAATTGTAAGAAGAGATGAAGAAAGTCACTATATAATGATAAATGGGTCAATTAAGCAAGAGGATATGACAATTTTTATGCCACCCATCACTGGAGCACCCAGATATATACAGGAAACATTAGAGCTAAAGTGAGAGATAGGCCTCAATACAATAATAGCTAGAGATTTCAACACCCCCTACGTTCAGCATTTGATATGGTTTGGATTTGTGTCCTCACCCAAATCTCATGTAGAATTGTAATCCCTAATGTTGTAGGAGGAGGTGATTGGATCACGGGGGCAGCCTTCTCCCTTGGTGTTCTTGTGATAGTGAATGAGTTCTCATGAGATCTTGTTTGAAAGTGTGTAGTACCCTCCCCCTTTTCTCTCTTTCTCCTACTCGAGCCATGTAGGACGTACCTGCTTCCCTTTCATCTTCTGCCATGATTGTACGTTTCCTGAGGATTCCCCAGCCATCCTTCCTGTACAGCCTGTGGGACTGTGAGCCAATTAAACCTCTCTTCTTTATAAATTACCCAGTCTCAGGTAGTTCTTTATAGCAATGCAAGAATGGACTAACACAGCACTGGACAGATCTTAGAGACAAAAAATCAACAAAGAAACATCAGACTTAATCTGCACTATAGAAACAAATGTACCTAATAGATTTTTATGCAATATTTCATCCAAGAGCTGGAGAATACACATTCTTTTCCTCAGCACATGGATCATTCTTAAAAGTAGACTGTATGTTTGGTCAAAAAACAAATCTTAAAACATTCAAAAAATTAAAATAATAAACATCTTCTGTGATCACAATGAAAACTACAAATCAATAATGAGGAATTTTGGAAACTACACAAATACATGGAAATTAGACAATATGCTCCTTAATGGCCAATGGGTCAATTAAAAAATTAAGAAGGAAACTGAAAATTCTCTTAGAACAGATGATAATGAAGTACAACATACCAAAACCTATGGGATACAGCAAAAGCAGTACTAACAGGGAGTTTATAGCTATAAGTGCCTACATCAAAAAACAAGAAACATTTCAAATAACCTAATAATGCATCTTAAAGAACTAGGAAAGAGCAAGCCAAACCCAAAATTAGTAGAAGAAAAGAAATACTAAAGATCAGAGCAGAAATAAATGAAATCTAAATTAAAAAAATATTGACTGGGCATGGTGGTTCACGCCTGTAATCCCAACACTTTGGGAGACCAAGGCGGGCAGATCACGAGGTCACAAGTTTGAGACCAGCCTGACCAACATGGTGAAAGCCCATCTCTACTAAAAATACAAAAATTAGCTGGGCATGGTAGCATGCACCTGTAATCCCAGCTACTCAGGAGGCTGAGGCAGGACAATCACTTGAACCTAGGAGGTGGAGGCTGCAGTGAGCTGAGATTACACCACTGCACTCTAGCCTGGGTGACAGAGTGAGACTCTGTTTCAAAAAAAAAAAAAAAAAAGAAAGAAAGAAAGAAAAGAAAATAATACAAAGGAGCAATGAAACAAAAAGTTGGTTTTTTTGAAAAGTTAAACAAAATTGACAAATCTTTAGCCAGACTAACAAAGAAAAAAAAAAGAGAAATTCCAAATAAATAAAATCAGACATGAAAAAGGAGACATTACAACTGATACTGCAGAAATTCAAGGATTATTAGTGGCTACAATGAGCAACTACATGTCAATAAATTGGGAAATCTAGAAGAAATGGACAAATTCCTAAATACATACAACCTACCAAGATTGAGTAGGAAGAAATTCAAAACCTGAACAGACCAATAACTAGTAAGGAGATTGAAGATGTAATAAAAAGTCTCCCAGTAAAGAAAAGCCCAGGATGCAATGGTTTCATTGCTAAATTCTGCCAAACATTTAAAGAAGAACTAATCGCAATCCTACTCAAACTATTCCAATATTCTGAAAAATAGAGGAGGGGATACTTCCGAACTCATTCTCTGAGGCAAGTATTACCCTGATACCAAACCAGATAAAGACACATCAAAAAAAGGAAACTACAGGCCAATATCTCCGATGAATATTGGTGCGAAAATCATCAACAAAATACTAGCAAACTGAATTCAACAATATATTAAAAAGATCATTTAACATGACCAAGTGAAATTTATCTCTGGGATGCAAGGACGGTTCAACATACACAAATCAGACAGTGTTAAACACCATACCAACAGAATGAAGGACAAAAGCTATATAATAATTTGGATTCATGCTGAAAAAGCATTTGATAAAATTCAATATCCCTTCATGATAAAAAACTACTAAGAAACTAGGTATAGAAGGAACATACATCAACATAATAAAGGCCACATATGACAGACCTTCAGTTAGTATCATACTGAATGGGGAAAAGGTAAAAGCCTTCTCTCTAAGATCTACAACACAACAAGGATGCCTACGTTCACAACTGTTATTCAACATAGTACTGGAAGTCCTAGCTAGAGCAATCAGACAAGAAAAAGATATAAAGGGCATCCAAATTGGGAAGGAAGAAATCAAATTATCCTTGTTTGTAGATTATACAATCTATGTCTGGAAAAAGCCTAAAGTTGCAAAATAAAAAATCAACATACAAAAATCAGTAGCTTTTCTATATGTAAAGAGTGAACAATTTGAAAAAGAAATCAAAACAGTAATCCCATTTACAATAGCCACACATAAAATTAAATAACTAGGAATTAACCAAGGAAGTGAAACATGTCTATAATGAAAACTATAAAACACCAGTGAAAGAAATTGAAGTGGACATTAAAAATGAGAAGATATTCCAAGTTCATGGATTGGAAGAATCAACACTGTTAAAATGTCCATTCTACCCAAAGCAACCTAGATATTCAGTGTAATTCCCATCAAAATACCAATGACATTCTTCACATAAATCGAAAAAAAGATCCTAAAATTTATATGGAACCACAAAAAACACAGAACAGCCAAAACTGTTCTCAGCACAAAGAACAGCCCTGGAGGAATCACATTACCTGACTTCAAATTATACCGCAGAGCTACAAAAACCAAAATAGCATAAAAACAGACAACCAATGAAACAGAATAGAGAACCCAGAAACAAATCTACACATATACAGGCAACTCATTTTCAACAAAGGTACCAAGAACATACACTGGAGAAAACACAGTCTCTTCAATAAATGATGCTGGGAAAACTGGATATTTATATGCAGAAGAATGAAATTAGACCCCTATCTATCACCACATACAAAAATCAAATCAAAATAAAGACAAAAACAACAACAACAGAAAACAACAACAACACACACACACACACACACACGCACACACACACAGGAAAAAATAGATTAAAGACAAATTTAAGACCTCAAACTCTGGAACCACTACCAGAAAACACTGGGGAAAATCTTAGGGTCACTGTACTTGGCAAAAATTTCTTGAGCAATATTCCACAAGCCCTTTCTCACATTGCTATTAAGAACTACTTGACACTGGGTAATTTATGAAGAAAAGAGGTTTAATTGACTCATAGTTCCACAGATTGTATGGGAAGCATGGCTGGGGAGGCCTCCAGAAACTTACAATCATGGCAGAAGGCGAAGCGGAAGCAGGCATATCTTCACATGACAGAGCAGGAGAGAAAGAACGAAAGGAGAAGTGCTACACACTTTTAAATCACCAGATCTTGTGAGAACTTACTCACTTATCATGAGAACAGCAAGGGGGAAGTCTGACCCCATGATTCAATCACCTCCCACCAGACCCCTCCTCCAAAATTGAGGATTACAATTTAACATGAGATTTGGGTGGTGACACAGAGCCAAACCATATCAACAACTGAATTCGTGGAGCTAGAGAGTAAAAAGATAATTACCAGAGTCTGGGAAAGGTAGTGTGGAGGTGGCAGGGAGATGGGGATAGTTAATGGGTACAAAAAAAATAGAAAGAATGAATAAGGTCTATTTGACAGAACAGGGTGACTATAGTCAATAATTTAATAATAACAATTATACATTTAAAAATAACTAAAAGGGTATGATTGGATTATTTATAACACAAAGGGTAAGTGCCTTGAGGGGATGGAAACCCCATTTTCCATAATGTGATTATTACATATTGCATGCCTGTAGCAAAACATCTCATGTACCCCATAAATATATACATCTACTATGTACTCATGAAAGTTAAAAATTTAAAAAAAAAAAAGTTGTTTTCAACTCTTATGGTTGGCTTTCAACCCTCATGAAGACTTAAGGAGTTCAAGACTTCAGTGGAGGAAGTAACTGCAGATGTGATGGAAGTAGCAAGACAACTGGAATTAGAAGTAGAGCCTGAAGATGTAACCAAATTGCTACAATCTCATGATAAAACCTGACTAGATGAGGAGTGGCTTCTTATGGATGAACAAAATATGTGGTTTCTTAAGATGGAATTTAATTTTGGTGAAGATGCTGTGAACACTGTTGAAATGACAACAAAGGATTTAGAATATTACATAAATTTATATTTGATAAATCAATGGCAGAAAGAAGTTCTACTATGGGTAAAATGCTATCAAACAGCACTGCATGCTACACGGAAATCTTTGGTGAAACAGTCAATCGGTTAACAAACTTCACTGTTGTCTTAGTTTAAGAAATTATCACATCCACCTCAATCATCAGGAAGCATCACTCTGATCAATTAGCAGCCATCAAAATCGAGGCAAGATTCCCCACCAGATTACATCTCGGTGAAGGCTCAGATGATTGGTAGCATTTCTCAGCAACAAATTACCTTTTAATTAAGATAGATGCATTGTTTTTTCAAACATAATGCTATTGCATACTTAACAGACTACAGTATAGTGTACACATAACTTTTATATGTACTGGGAAACAAAAAAATTCATGTGACTCGCTTTATTGTGATATTAACTTTATAGGGGTGGTCTGGAGGAAACCAAACCTGTGATATCTCTCAGTTATGCCTGTACCAAGATGGCAGATTTAAACCCAATTATATCCATACAACATTGACTATGTATATGGAACAAACACTCCAATTAAAAGGCAGAAATTGTCATTCTGAATAAAAAAGCAAAACCGTAGTATATGTTGTCTACTAGAATCTACTTTGAACAAGGCAGCCAAGTTAAAAATGAAAGAACAGAAAAAGATACACCACAGTAATGTTAACCATAAGAAAACTGGGGGCCAGGCGTGGTGGCTCATGCCTGTAATCCCAGCACTTCGGGAGGCAGAGGCAGGCCCTGGATCATGAGGTCAGGAGTTCGAGACCAACCTGGCCAACATGGTGAAACCCCATCTCTACTAAAAGTACAAAAATTAACCAGGCATGGTGGCAGGCGCCTGTAATCGCAGCTACTAAGAGGCTGAGGCAGGAGGATTGCTTGAACCCGGGAGGTGGAGGTTGCAGTGAGCTGAGATCGTGCCATTGCACTCCAACCTGGGTGACGGAGGCTTTCTCTCAAAAAAAGAAAGAAAGAAAGAAAGAAAACTGAGATGGCTATATTTATATCAGAAAAAAACAGATCTTGACTGAATCCTGGACCAGAAAAAAAAAAAAACATTAGTATGATAAATGAAAAAAACTGAATGAGGTCTGTAGATTAATTACAAGTATTGTATCAATGTTAATTTCCTAGTTGTGTAATTGCACTGTGGCTCTATATGATACTAACATTTGGAGAAACTGATTGAAAGGTATATGGGAGTTATATGTATGATTTCGTCAAGTTTTTCATAAGTGTATAGTTAGTGCAAATGAGAAGTTGAAAACATTTTAAAAATTCAAATTTCTGCTCTTCCAAAGATACTACTAATAAAAAAACAACTCACAGGCTGGGAGAAAGTATTCTTTCTCCTAAGGCTGTGAATAATAGTATTTAGTATTACAGTAGAGATAGACATAGACACACGAGCATACTTCACCTCTGCTACTATAATTATTGCTATCCCAAGGAATTTTATACAGAATATATCAAAAACTCCTACAGTTCAATAATAATAAGACAAATCAATTTCTTTAAAGAGTCAAAGGACTTGAAACAACAAAGAAGAAGATATATCTAATGGCCAATCAACACAAGATCCTCAACACCAGTCACTGTGGAAATTCAAATCTGAAATCACAATGAGCTCTCACAATGGTTCCCACCCATCAAATGGCTAAATCTAAACAGCTTGACAGTACCACATGCTGGTACTCATGTGGTGCAGCTGGAACTTTCTTCCATTGCTCATGAGAATAAAAATTATACAACCCACCTAGAAAATTTAAGAAATCAATATATTTGCTGCTTAAGTTAAACATACACTTACCATATCACCCCAGCAATTCCACTCTTAGATTTTCACCCAAAAGATATGACAACATATGCCCACACAAATACTTATACATGAATGTTCACAACAGCTTTATTTATAATAGGCCAAAACTAGAAATAGCTCATGTGCCTATTAATGTCTGACACTTACTGTGCTATATAGGCATAGAAAGCAATACCACTGAGCAATAAGATGAACAAACCACTGAAAAATGCAAAAACACAGATAAATCTCAGCAACAAACTTGAATATCCACGCAATAAAATACTTTTCAACATTAAAAAGGAACAAAGTATTGACACATGGTACAACATGGATGACTCTCAAAATAATTACACTGAATTAAAGAAGGCAGACATTAAAAAGTACATACTCTATATATTTGTGTAAAAATGTATTTATGTAAAATTCTTTTTTAAAAATCTACTTTAAAGTGAGAAAGTGATCAGTGTTTACCTTGAAATAGAGGTGGGAACTGACTGGGAAGAGGTATACAAAACATATAGATGGGGTGATAAAAATGTTCTCAATCTTGATTGTGGAGGTGGTTACATGGGTGTATATATTCATCAAAATCCATTTACACCATACAATTAAAATGGATTCATTTTATTGTATATAATTTGTAGCTCAACAAATTTAATTTTTTATTTTTTTTGAGACAGAGTCTCACTCTGTTGCCCAGGCTGGAGTGCAATGGTGTGATCTTGGCTCACTGTAACCTCCACCTCCCAGGTTCAAGCAATCCTTCCGCCTCAGCCTCCCAAGTTGTAGGACTACAGGCATGTGCCACCACACCTGGCTAATTGTTGTATTTTTAGTAGAGATAGGGTTTCACCATTTTGGCCAGGCTGGTCTCGAACTCCTGACCTCAGGTGATCCGCCTGTTTCAGCCTCCCAAAATGCTGGGATAACAGGCATGAGCCACCACGCCAGGCCCAAAAGTTTTTAAATGTACAACATGATGTTTTGAAATATGTAGAGCACTACATGCCAGCACAGAATGATTTTCTCTTCAGTGTCCAAAACTGAGACAAAAAGTTTACTATAAGTCTCCTCTTAATGTATACTCCAATATTTTTCTTAGCTAGGGTCAAGCATATAATGAATTTTTTAAAAAATGGTAAGGCCAGGGTTAGCCCAAAGACTGAAAAACATCCCAAATGAAAAGACAATGAGTTTCAAAGTATGCCAGAATGTCATCATATTGGCATTGACAAGAGACAGTTGTATAAAGTAATCTTAAAACTCTAAGCCACAATATTATGTGAATATTGATGTAAACTTTAGGTTAAACATTATGCTAAAACCTATATTTTCACTATCTTATTTAAATCTATTTATAAATATTTAAGGGAGATACTTCCATCTTATAGATAAAGAAACTGAGATGAAGAGAGGTAAAATACTTGCTCGAAGTCAAATAGATAAAAGTGTCAAACTGGGATTCAGCCTAGGTCTACTGGATATCAGTGCTCAGGCTCTTTACTGTTTTGCCATTTTACCTCTAATTGTGCTATATATACTACCTTTTGCATTATAAAGAGGCTCCAGTATGTGAGCCTGTACAGATAACTTACAGAGCATTGTATTCGTCTCCTTATAGCTAGCTGTGTTAGTAGGCCTTGGGAATGGCACTGAGAAAGCAGTTTAAACCATGTCTAAATATTAGATTTTACAAAATGTCATTTCTATATAATATAGCTATCAAATACTGAGAATAATTATTGGGACTGAAGAGCTATTGGTCCCAAAGAACTTTCTCTATCTTTATTCCCTAACCTTCTCGAAAGTCCCACAAAGTTGCTATAAATCACAGCAAAAAGAAGACAAAGGGATCTCAGAAAATCTCTTTTTATTGGTGAGAAGACAGCTACAGCAGTCTCTCTTTCCGCATTCTATTTTTCTTTTTTAATGTTGCTTACCTTTGTTTGTATAATTCTTTTGGATTTTATAGTTTCATATATTTCCTTAGCTTTCCTTCCAGGAATTTTGCTAATATGGATTTGCTCTATTCACAATCTCAAAACCATGTGTTTTGTTAATTTTTTGAAAATGCATAGTAATGATCATGAAATTTTATTAGATTAAAATTATCTACTTTAATGACTGACAAAAAGAAAACATTCAGAAAAGAAAATAGGTTTCTCCTATTTAAGAATATATATTGATATTTAGGCAAAAATGAATTTGAGCAAGTTAATTATATTTGTGCAAGAAATTAATGAAATTTTCATCCTACCTGAAATCACATGCTGTAGTAAATTCTGCTCCTCCACCCAATGCCCAACCTTGAACCAGCGCAACACTTATTAAAGGAAGTCTGTATATTGAAGAAAAAACTGATGTTACTATTTTTAATTTCAATATTCATTCACAAATGTTATTTTTTTTAAAATCTTAAAATGCAGTGGAAACTAAATTATTGCACCGTCTTCATAAAAACAAACACACATCAAAGGATAGCAGAAGCTTGAACCTTTACATCATGAGAAGAAAAACACTGTAATACTAAACATACAATAGTTCACAATAAATGCCACATAAGTTCATCAAAATACCTCCCTGAATCATTATATATTTTTAAGCTATAGCCATATTGTAACTTACTCCCAAATAAATGGATGCTTTTGTCTAATTTACAGCTCCTGGAACTTCTCAGCAGCTGGCTCTTCAGAATAATTCCATGTGATATTATCTTTGTCCATTTTTATTGGTATCAGGTTAAAAGTTGGAAAATCAAGGCTATATCCAAAGGTTGGAAATGTGTTACAGAAGATAGAGCTCCAAAACTGTGTTATGAAGGTTCCTTCAAAAATCTACTCACTGTTGCCTGAAATAATCCACAGACTAATCCTATATAAAGGCATGATTTTGCAGTAAAAATAAATCTTTTACCTTTCCTGTTTGCAAAGACCCACTTTGCAGGGGTGTGTGAATACAAGGTAAATCTAAAATGTTTTGCAAGTATGGAATTTTTGTAGGTTCTAACCTACAATGCAAAGGTGCAGGTCTAAAATAATTGAAAGTTTCCTAATATACACTGCTCCCATGTAGAAAGGATTATTTAAAAAAATAATAACTTCAGATTTATCCAAGAAAAAGTCAAATGCAATAGGAAAAGGAGGTGAATAGGGGTTAAACAATGAAGATACTATTTTAGAATAGTAATGTTATGATTCTATTACTCTCTCTAGACTCTCAGATACAATCAGTACCAAAAATAAAGTAGTGTCCAATTAATGACCTTGCTTAAATAAGAATTTCCTTACTTTTCATAATTTTGTCTACATTTGGAATGTGAAAGTAGAAAGCTAATCAGCCAAAACATGTCACAGTTTGTAACCTCAAACATACCTTGATAGACCAAGAAGAATTTTTCCTCTTTGCTTCTTTATCTATGTGCAAAGTCAATTCATATTCCTCAGAAAGCTGTAAAAACTTTCCAATCCATAGTTCTTTTTCTCATCTCCTCTGGATACAGACCACTTCACTACACATTCTACTAATTTGGAATATTAGGTAACCTTTATGTGTCATGTCTTGATCAGTGTCTTTATTATTCTGCTCTAATACCAGTATTTAACTTTCCCAGTATCTATTCCTAAATATAGCTAGTTATATAAGCTCTTTAGGGGATATGTCTTAAATTCTTCTTATCTTTCATTTCTCTTATTTTTGAAATACATATGTATATACTTCATTAACATGTAATTAAATGATTATCCTCTATGGCACAAAAAAATAGTACATCATTAGAATAGATGTAATTTGAAAATTAGCGATTATTTCTTAACTAGTACAAATAATGGAATAGTAAAAAGCTATTTTTGGTCTTTTAGAAATCATATTTTAAAAAGAAGGATGCATTACCTCATAAATCTTGTTAAGGTGTTTTGCATGAACATGCATACGGCCATTCCATCCTTTAAATAAAAATAAGCAGAAACACAAAGGTATAATACAAGTATATTACATTAAATTTTTTAATTAAGTTTTTAGAAAGTAATGAAGCCAAAAATATGCCTTTTTTAAACAATGATGTTTCCATTTAAAACTCTTTGATGTTGTCTGAAATGCAAATAATGCTGTATTTGACTCTGTTGATATCCTAGGGCTCCTTGAGCTTAGCTTTGCATGAGGTATTAACAAAGATGTAGGGATAAGAGACAGATCACATACCCTAGATCACTATGGAGTTCTACTCAGGGTAATGACAGGGGAAAGGCATAAGATATACCCATCTGTTATCCTTAAGATGATAAACATATAAAAGAAGAAGGGAAAGAAGGGAAAAGTTACGTTAAGCTTTGATTTTTAAAAAAATATTTCTAAGGCTTTATCTTGGTATTGCCACAACTTATAATTTTCATAAACAAATTTCCTAAGAGTAGTCCAAACTCATTGCCTTGTCTTTTTTTTAGCTCACATACTTTCTTCAATCCAGTGTAATCTGGCCCTCTACCTTATCCCAAAATCTCTCCTCAAAAGCTTTTAATAATCTCCTACTTGTCAAATTAAATGACTTTTCCTTATTCATCTTTTCTCTCTCCATAACACGTAGTACCTTTCTTTAATCAGTTTCTTCATTCTCATATTCGCTCTCACTTTCTAGCAACATTTTACACTCTGGGTTCTCTTATTTCTTTGTTTGTTCTTTTCCAGTCTTCTTCCTTGGCTCTTCTTATCCAGCTAATCCCCTAAATCCATGCAGTTTCAAAAATCCAATCCATGATTTTCTCTCTTCTTTATTTATAATTTCTGTTTTTTTTTGGATGTCTCATCTACTTCCATATAAAGTGCTAAAATCTACTAGACATTTTCACATTCTGATAGCACCTCAAACTCAGCACGGCGAAACCAACTGAAAGTAAAAGAACCGAGTTTGAATCCTAGTGCTGCCACTTAATAACAACATGAAATTGAGCAAGCCATGACTATGTAATTCAGTTTCCTCATTCATAAGTAATGAGAAATTTAAAAAAAATTGCACTATTTAACTTAAATGATGTTTAGAAAGATGAAAATATACCTAGAAACTCTATAAAAGGTTGCATAAGAGTTCTGTGTTAGTGGAAAAAGTTAGCGTAAGAGTTCTGAGCTAGCGGTCAATAAGGCTCAGATTTTTGGTACTACGTTTGACTTTCCCATTTCACAATTCTTCTACACTCAGTTAGTTACCAAGTACTTCCCCTCGGATCTTCTTTAGAAATATTTCAAATATCAATCCCTTCTTTTATATTTTTGCTGCTCCTGCATTAGTTCATACCTGTGTTACTCAAGCCTTGATTAGTACAGTAAGACAGCTTTGCTTTCTCCCACCCAAGGACTAATCAGACCCAATACTGATTAACTTCCGAGATCAGCAAGATTGGGTGCATTCAGGGTGGTATGGCTGGAGATAACAGCTTTGCTTCCTGATTTCTGTATTTAATTTCTTTTTCCTCTTAAATATAATCTTCCATCCTGCTACCTGATAAATCTTCCTGTAGGATGATGATGTCTTACAGAATAAAACCTAAATTTCTTGGCAAGACCACCTGATCCCAAACTATCTTATCAACTTTATTGATTACCATACCCTTCATCCAAGCATCCTAATTTCACCACACAAACTATTTGCCATCCCTCTAACACCTTACACTTATTGTGGCTCCTGTGTCTTTGCTTTTATCATTCCTACTAGTTGTAATAGGCTGTCCTTCTCTCTACCTATTTCAAGGAATGCCCAGATCATATAATATTTTTCCATCAAGATTTTCTAAATCTCACAATAACAATTTTCTCTTTTGTGTTTCCACAGTATTTTTATTTTTATGCCTTAATTATAGTACTTATAAATTGCATTGTATGAATATGTGTTTAGATGCATTATCAGACACATCATCTCTACAAGATGGGGACTAGAGAACATAAAAAGTTCTCGATAATTTTGCCAGAGATACAGAAATACAACTATCAAAGTACAAATATTATACAAAGTGCTTGAACAAACTGAGAAGAGTGTCAAAGAAGAAATTATTCATTTCAATTGGGATGGGGTAGTTAGACAGGCTTTAGAGAGGAAAAGGGAAGGTGGCATTTGCTAGGTCTAGAGTAAGCCCCTTGATGGTGATAGTATGCCTTCTCCCTCCTCAGACGCTAGTAAAATGTTTTGCACATAGTGTTTGTTGAACTTAAAAAAATTAGATGAATTTTAGATGGAGAACTATGTTGATTTATAAAACAAATGCAGTCAAGAAAAAGTAAAAGCCAATGGGGAAGGAATTTCCTAATCCAAAGCTGTTATCAGGAAGATCAGTGTATCTCACAAAGTGATGAGAAAATTAACACAGGCACAAGGAGCTAAAAAGCTTTCAAAGTAAACTGGTTTATTCTCTGCTAAAAACCTTTCCAATAAAACCTGTTCTATTACCTATATCAAGTAATTTTAATATGTATATTTGCTCTTGCTACATTTACATTACTTAAAATTCCAATGAAGTATCTAGAATTGGTAGAAATAAAGGTGAAGCAAATTATTAGCCTGTGTACTATTATAATTTTCATTCAAAAGACAAAAGGCACACTAAAAATGTCTATTAGAAGTGGTATGAAGTAAACGGTTAGGAGCACAGTTTCTAAAGCCAATCTGCCTACGTTTGAATCTGGGCTCTAGCACTTTCTAATTAGTTTTACTTTGCCCAAGCTGCTTAACCTCTCTGTCCTACAGTCTCTTATCTGCAAATTGTGCTAATAGTAGTACGTTTTTTATTAAGGGAGCTAGTAATGATTAAGTTATGGCACAAAATGAGGTTAGAACAGTGTCTGACATACAGTAAGAGAATAAAAGTTATCTATCATCATTATTAATATTACTAACAATACTGGCAATAGGTAATGAGTATGTTTTGGTTTAAGTGTATCATAAAACAGAAGTTTAAGCAGTATTGGCCAACATGCCCTAGAGATGAGAAAGATTTCATTAAATTTGTCCCCCAAAGTTATTAAGCCCACAATGGTTAAATGCTCTGTCCTCTCACTGGGCTCAAGAAAGCAAATAAGCCAGTAAGAGATATCTGTGATAGAGTAAGCTGTGGGTGAGGAACCAGTAAAAAGCTAGACCTGCTCTAATGTATAAAAGCTGGAAGCTGAGAAGTACTAAAACAAGGTTTTCAAAGTTGCTGCAGACAGTGATATTTTCATGCTATCTGGATGATACCTGAGATCCAACCCAACTCCTCTAGCTCCTTCTCGTAAAACAAGGATAAGAAGAACAATGCTCAACCAAAATGCCAAAAGGAATGATTAACATCATATGTACTCTAAGCCATGTTTAGAGTGGAAAAATGCCCAGCCCGTAGAAGTATCTTATTTAGAAACAAAAATAAGCCTCTTTCTTAAGTGCTTGTCGTATGGATTTATTAATTTCCTCAAAATACATGGAAGGGCTTAGAGAAAATTAAAATAGTTTTTTTTTTTTTTTTTTGCGAGAGTATTGCTCTGTCACCCAGGCTGAAGTGCAGTGGTGTGATCTTGGCTCACTGCAACCTCCACCTCCTGGGTTCAAGTGATTCTCCTGCCTCAGCCTTCTGAGTAGCTGGGATTACTGGCACCTGCCACCATGGCCAAGTAATTTTCGTATTTTTAGTAGAAACGGGTTTCACCATGTTGGCCAGGCTGGTCTCGAACTCCTGACTCAGGTGATCTGCCCACCTTGGCCTCTCAAAGTGCTGGGATTACAGGTGTGAGCTACCGTGCTTGGCCGCTTGTCTGTAAATTAATCAGGGTATGGTACAATAGTAGTAGAAAACACAAGGAAGTTAGACAAGAACTTTGGGGTCACTGTAGAAATATAAGCAACAGAGATCTAAGGAACAATAGATTGGGAGAAAAGAAACAAGGAAAATTAAGGGACAAAGGAGGATATAACATTCAAGGTAGATTAAGAACAGAAAGGTTTCTAAATGCCAGACTTTTCCTTGAAGCATTATACCCATCCATTGCAGACTAAGCAGGTTTTTATTTCTCCATATTCTGAAGCTTATAACTGCACTTTGATTACTTATTCCCTCTGAAAAGAAACTTCTTATTGCCTACAGGACATCTGTGGCATCAAATCCAAGTCTTAATATTTAAATATTTTTTTTTCTATTTTATTCCTTTGTCTTTCCCATATATAACTTTTCAGCAGGGTTAATCTTTGTGTTATCCTAGTAGATCTCCTGGCCTCTACCATCTGAACCAAGAATTAACTACCTAAGAGGGACAGTTGGAGCTCTTTTCCTGCACAATAACCAAAGCATACCAAGACGTGATCAACTTCTTATGGGATCAGTTACACTTAAAAGAAAAAAAAAGTGGAATAATAGATAACAAATATAATAAAATATTGATAGGGTTGATGCTCTTATGGGTACATGAGGGTTTCACTGTATTAGTCTCTGCTTTTACCTGTATTTTGTAATTTACATTAATAAAAAGCCTTTTAAAACTGAATAAATACAGTAGTAAAAACATCAAAATTATTATATTTTTATGATAAAAAAGTCACTTAATCACTTCCAAGCACTTTATTATTATTAGAAGGGAATATAATCTAATTGCTAAAATTGTCATATATTTCAGTTATCTCATCATCCTCAGAAAGCAAATTCACCAAATAAGTAGATGCTAGTGATGCATCTGTAACAACAAAGAGTAAGTATTTGGATAAAGAAGAGCCTCACTGACAGACAAACTGTTTACAACTTAAAGCCATGATAAGTTTCAGAATGTTTCAGCCATGAGGGGTAGATGCATTTATATGTTGCAGCTGTAACTCATATATAATACATGTATAAGCCTCAAAAGTCCTGAGGCCATTTTAAATTTCAGCTTTACACAGATTTATAGTTCCTTCTCAAGTATATAGGAATATAGTTTATAGGAAACATGGAAATATCAGGAACTTTACATAAACTATTTCTAGTTCTTGTTAATTTTAAAATAATGATGTGATAAACACACCCCATACTTTATATGTATTGTTACAATTCTCAAAATTATCCATAAATATTCAAAGTGCTTACTTTTATGCTATATATTTCTTATACTATGACTTCAGAGATTTCATAAAAGGATAATAAAGAATTCATCTACCCTATAAAATGCTTTAAATAGCCGGACGCCGGGCCAGGTGCAGTGGCTCACGCCTGTAATCCTAGCTAGCACTTTGGGAGGCTGAGGCAGGTAGATCACCTGAGGTCAGGAGTTCGAGACCAGCCTGGCCAAAATGGTGAAACCCCATCTCTACCAAAAATACAAAAATTAGCCAGGTGTGGTGGCGGGTGTCTGTAATCCCAGCTACTTGGGAGGCTGAGGCAGGAAAATTGCTTGAACCCAGGAGGTGGAGGTTGCAGAGAGCCAAGATCACACCACTGTACTCCAGCTTGGGCGACAGAACCAGACTCCATCTCAAAATAAACGAACAAAAAAGTAGCTAGGCCTGGTGGTTCATGCCTGTAATCCTGGCACTTTGGGAAGCCGAGGAGGGCAGATCATTTGAGGTCAGGGGTTTGAGACCAGCCTGTCCAACATGGTGAAACCCTGTCTGTACTAAAAATACAAAAATTAGCTGGGCATGGTGGTCCACGCCTGTAATCCCAGCTACTTAGGAGGCTGAGGCAGGAGAATCACTTGAACCCGGGAGGCGGAGGTTGCAGTGAGCCGAGATCACTGCCACTGCACTCCAGCCTGGGTGACAGAGCAAGACTCTGTCTCAATAAAATAAAACGAGATCAATGTTTTAAATAAAATAAGATTCTGATCTGAGTTCTAGCCATACTCATTGTAAAGCAGATTCACAATTCCACATTTCCTTGATGAGACTGACAGATGTATACAGCAACAAGTGACGAACACTTGCAGTAATACTACTCCTCACTTGTTAACCAAGATTTATTTCAGGCATTGAAAAGAGCAGATTATTTGGAGAATGCAGGTACTAGAAAGAATAAACCTTATTAAGTGATTCCTTATTTGAAGCTGGAATAAAAACTCTCTCCATGTTTTCCTGCATGACTTATGCCAGACCAATGATGTATATATATAATATATATATATACACAATGATGTATATATATAATATATATATATACACAATGATGTATATATAAAACAATAAGCATGTTTCCACTTCCATCTTTAAATATATAGAAAAAGAATCGTGGTCACATGATCTAAAGAGACAGAAACAACTTTCTAACTAGAAGAAAATAAGAAAGTAAAATAACCACTCATCTTTTTAGAGATGTTTTCCTAACCAGCTTATATCAAACCCACAACAGTCTATTATATCATTCTGTCTTTCACAGTGTCTTTCATGAACTAAGGTGAACAGTGATACAACCATTTGAGAGATGAAAAATACATATATATAGGTTGAGCTATGAAAATCTGAAATCTAAACACTCCAAAATCTAAAATCTGAAATCTAAACGCTCCAAAATCTAACTTTTTGAGTGCTGACATGATACTTTAAGTGGAAAATTCCACACCTGACCTCATGTACACAAACTTTGTTTCACGTACAAAATTACTGAAAATACTGTATAAAATTACCTCCAGGCTGTGTGTTTAAGGTGTATATGAAATATAAGTGAATTTTTTGTTTAGAGTTGGGTTCCATTCCCAAGGTATCTCATTATATATATATATATGCAAACATTCCAAAATCTGAAAAAATGTAAAATCTGAAATACTTCTAGTTCCAAGCAGTTTGGATAAGGGATACTCAACCCATATAATCAAATGACTTGCAGGTGACATAGCTAATTATTAGATCTTGGGGAGAAAAATCCATCTTTTCAAATTTCCAGCTTAGTGCTATAACCGTTCAGATACATCACAAATTTAAGTCTAGTGGGGTGCTACAAATTATGCATCATCTCATTCATGATAATGTTTATTAATCTCAAGATCTTCGAAACAAAAATAATAGCTACCTTTTTCAGATACAGTGCCAGTAGGCACTTTATATATATTATCTTGAATCCTCACAATAGCTCAGCGAAATATCCACTATACTCCTCATTTATAGATTAGGAAAATAAGATTTAGAAAGATTAAGTGACTTGCCCAATCACTTAGCCAGAAAGTATTGAAACCAGCTTTCAAATCCAAGTTTATCAAAGCCAGTGTTCTGATTAACCAAAAGATTCTTCCTCACATATGCGAATAATAATCATTTACTACATACAGTGGTATGAGACTTGTGGAGTATCATGAAAACTTTATTACCTACATATAGCCCACATCTATAATTAAATGGAAACAAATATTACTTACTTTTTTCCCTTTCTAATTTCATTTCCTTCCTTTCTTTTCTTTTCTTTTTTTTTCCCAGAAGATGTGGTAGAGGGGGAAGGAGCACTGAATTCATGTAAACAAGTTCCTTGGAGGATTGATAAAGGAAGATGATAGTATTTTTACTCTATCAGGGTAATTCAAAAGCATATTTTTAAAGTTGTTACTACTTCTTGAACTTTACTATGTGCCAGAACTAGGTGCTTTATATACATAGCTCATGTAAAACTTCTTATCGTGAGATGCTAAAGAGCTTCCACTTAAAGGAATTCAAATTCTTGCTGATTTTAATGATGACCACCTTTGTTCATTGCTAATCTTCCTGTCCTTCATTTTCTTCAGCCCTTCACACTACTGCACCCTAATCTTTAAAAAGCAAAACAAACAATAACAAAAGTACTGACTTCATATGACTGCTAAAGGAAAAGTGATGATATTGAATTTGATCTATCATCTCAATATTACTAATTTATATTACCTATTTAAAATGTTACAGTAGTTCCCTCTAGTTTACAAAGCACTTTGGAATACATTAGCTAACTCAATCCTCAAAAACGCCTGTGAGATAGATTTTATATATCCCATGGAGCTAAGGCTAAGAGGAAGTTGAGCAACTTTCTCATTTAGTTGAGTGGCAGACCTGTGTCTAAACCCAAGACTTCTCACTCTGCATTAAGAGCTTTTCTTTATCCTATTAGAGTCACAGGTAGGCTCAACTAACCCAGGAATGTGCTATATCAATGTACCTGAGAAACAGAAACACCTAACACCTAGATCTTAGTTTCTAACACCATCCTCTACCATTTTCCATAACCAGGACTCCTTGAAGAAATCACCCATTATATAATTGGAGCAGGGAAAATACAAGATTAACTTGGAGTATCTTATAATACTAGAAAGTAAGGGAGTACTCAAAAAACAAAAGGATAGGGGAGTGTCAAAGGAAGACAGGACTTTGGGCCTTTGGTCTTTGGGCTTCCAATGGCCAAAACTGGAACAATTTGAGCAACAAAATGAATAACGCATATAAAATAAATATCCATGAGTGCATATTGATATAAATAACTGAATAAATAAGTATGTGAATAAACGGGGAAGAAGACCCAAATCCCCCTTACATAAGAATAATGGACATATATGTCCACCCTCCAGGAGATGGAATTTATTTTCCCTTCCCCCTTGAGTGTAGACTAAACTTAGTGACTTACTTCCAAGGAGTGGAGTATGGAAAGTAAATTTAAAATAGAGTAACCAGGCAAACACTATCTTCACCAGGTGACCAAGGTTAACATCATTAGTGGTAAGTCACCTTGACAGCATATTCCCTCGATGTGATGTGATGAAAATGGAAGCTTACCTCTGGTCTTTCTCTCAGAATCCCATAACCCCAGTCTAATATGAGAAAAACACCAGACAAATTCCATCTGAAGGATATTCTACAGAATATCTAACCAGTACTCTTCAAAACTGCCAAGGTCATGAAAAACAAGGTAAGTCTGAGAAACTATCATAGATAAGAGGAATCTGAAACATGACAGCTAAAGGTACTGTGGTATCCCGGATTTGATCTTGAAGCAGAAAAGGGAAACCAGTAGAAAAAGTACTGAAATATGAATGAAGTGTGGAGTTTCTTTTTTCTTTTTAACACTTTGTTGAATTATGACTAACAGGTAAAAAGCTGTACATATTTAATGTATACAATTTGATGAGTTTGTGGATAAGTATACACCCATTAAACCATCACCACCGTCAAGGCCCTGACATATACACTACCTCCCAAAGTTTCCTTCCACCCCTTTTTAAATTATTATTATTATTATTAACTTTGCGTGTATGTGTAACAAGAACACTCAAGATCAATCCCTGCCCATCCCCACCACCAAGCCCCTGATAATCACCATTCCAGTCTTGGCTTCTCTGAGTTTCACTTTTTTTTTGAGACAGGGTCTCACTCTGTCACCCAGGCTGGAGTGCAGTGACACCAACACGGCTCAATGAAGCCTTAAGCTCCTGGACTCAAGCAACCTTCCCGCCTCAGCCTCCCAAGTAGCTGGGACTACAGGCATGTGCCAGCACACCCGGCTAATTTTTTAATTTTTTGGTACAGACAAGGACTGGCTATGTTGTCCAGGCTAGTGTTGAACTCCCGGCCTCAAGCAATCCTCCCATCTCAGCCTACCAAAGCACTCAGATTACAGGTGTGAGCCACCATGCTAGGCAGAGTTTCACTATTTTAGATTCCATATATAAATGAAATCATACAGTAGAGTTTCATTAATAGTAAAGTACCAATGTTGGTTGATCTGGTTTGACTCTGTGTCCCCCAACCAAATCTCATGTCAAATTGTAACTCCCAGTGTTGAAGGATGAAGGAGGGGCCTGGTGCGAGGTGACTGGATCACGGGGGTGGATTTCCCCCTTGCTGTTCTTGTGATAGTGAATGAGTTCTCATGAGACCTTGTTGTTTAAAAGTGTGTGGCACTTCTCCCAGCCCTCCGGCTCCACCATGGTAAGATGTGCTTGCTTCACCTTTGCCTTTTACCATAATTGTAAGTTTCCTGAGGCCTCCCAGCCATACTTCCTGTATAGCGTGCAGAACTGTTAAGTCAATGAAATGTCTTTTCTTCATAAACTACCCAGTCTCAGGTAGATCTTTAGAGCAGTGTGAGAACAGACTATTACACTGGTTCATTAGTAGCAATAAATCTATGTACTATAGGAATATAAGATGTTAATAAAAGGGGAAACTGGATGCAGGGTGTACAGGAACTCTGTATTCCATCTGCAACTTTCCTGTAAATTTAAAATTATTCTAAAATTTAAAATATTTTTAGAAAAAGAAATCAATACAACTTAAAGAGACAAAGTGGGGCATTTGAGGTGGCTGGAGTAACAGTAACAGCAAGAGAGAGAGAGAATCCCACTCTCCAAAACATCTAACACAACTGAGAGTGTTCTGCTAAACTAGAAATAATAGTAATTTCAAAGCTTTTAACAAGAGCCGTTTGCAGATATACTACTAGTAAAACCTCAGAATCATTTGCTTGTTATATTGTTCCTCCTATAATTCTACCAAAAACAAAACAAACCAAAAAATTCCTATAATCCTTTGAAGGTTATTAAAGTCATCATAATAAACATTAGTAAAATATAAATGTATCAGCCATACATGTCTAATAAACATGTAGAATCTAATGCATAATTCATATACCACTTGCCTCTGGAGTTCCTAGTGATTTCACAGCATTCAGATCAGATCCTGAAGAGAAAGTATTTTTTGCCCCACGGACAATGAGACCTTTCCCCTCTGTCCAATTTTCCAATTCAATTACTTTTTCCAGAAGTTGTAGCATCATAACACCTGCCAGAGATGGGAGTGGGAAATCACAAATATATGAAGGTGACTGGAAAAACAGAAATAATTTATAAATCATAAGGTGTCAAGCATACTCTTAGGTCCTATATTTTATAAATATTTACTGAATGTCTATCAAATGCCTACTGTACTGGCACTATGGAGTATACAGAAGAGGTATATATGGCAGGCCCTGCATTGTAAATTTATTATGTGTCTATCTCTCCATCCATCTTAAGAAATCACACAAATATATGATTATGTAGAAGAATAAGAATATACTATGCTGTCCTAAGAATAAGAAAACAATATGGTAATAAGAAAAAATTATTTCTTAGGGTAAAGATAAGACATAGACCTGACTTCTCAGCAATATATGTCTCAGTCAATAAAGCTTTATGGGTATAACATGACTATGAGATCTTATGATATATTGGACATATGGTATACAGAACAAAGCACAATTCCTATACTACTGACATCAGAATTAGTATAATAGGATGTTAGTTGAGCAAATGAGTAATAAATACCATCTTGTTCCATGGTTAACAAACTGTCCTCTGAGGGGCTTGAGGCATACAATGGAAGTTCTTCACAGGCCTACCAACCATTGATTCTATGATTTATAGATTGTCACCTTGATATCACTCCAAAATTCTATTGGAGCTTCTTTATAATAGACAAATTTAACACAGAAACAGCTGGGACTGGCATTTTAAGATCTAATCAATAACTTTTAGATATGCTTATCTTTGGTGATCTTCCAAGTTCATAAAGTTCATGGTTTTCAACATGACTAGTTTTATTTTCCTCTGCCTAGGCAATGCTTTAGAAGCCAATGTATAAGATCATAACAGAGGGTGAAAACTGGCAAAAAATTTGTACCACAAGGTTTCAAAAGACGGCCCCATTAAATTATGTACACTTCTTTGGAATATAAATCCCACAGTATCAAGAACTATTATTTTCTTTGCCATTTTCTGAAGTAACCAGGAGTGAGGTGGCTCCACAATAAATGTTATATTGATACTAACTCACAAATGACTAATGCAGCTATCCTTTCTTATGGCTAACTATGACCTACAGTCATGCATCAACAATGTATCACATATACCATGGTGGTTCCAAGATTAAAATAGAGCTAAAAAATTCCTATCACCTAGTAACCATCATAGCCATTGTAATGTAGTACAATGTATTATTCACATGTTTGTATTACAGTTGCCTATAGTATTCAGGAAGTAACATACTGAATAGGTTTGTAGCCTAGGAGCAGCAAGCTGTATCATATGGTGTAGGTGTGTAATAGGTTATACTATCTAGGTGTAAGTACACCCTACAAGGTTCACACAATGACAGAATCACCTAACATATTTCTTAGAATACACCCCCATCAAAGAAGCAACAAATGACTGCACTTAAAACTGTAACCCTTTCCAAGGATGTCTTAGATGCTTCAGAAATATCATTCTTTTGCTTTCAAGTGATTTATAGTCTAGTAAGGGAAAGAAAAAACCCACACTTTTAGTATAAGAATAAATCTGTATAGGTTAATATGGGCCTTTAATCACTCATAATATTTAAGGTTCTAAAAAACAGGCCAGGCGCAGTGGCTCACACCTGTAATCCCAGCATTTTGGGAGGCCGAGGCGGGCAGATCACGAGGTCAGGAGATCGGGACCATCCTGGCTAACACGATGAAAACCTGCCTCTACTAAAAATATAAAAAAACTAGCCGGGCATTGTGGCAGGCACCTGTAGTCCCAGCTAGTCTGGAGGCTGAGGCAGGAGAATGGCGTGAACCCAGGAGGTGGAGCTTGCAGTGAGCTGAGATCGTGCCACTGCACTCCAGCCTAGGCGACAGAGTGAGACTCCATCTCAAAAAAAATAAAATAAATAAAATAAAAATAAATAAATAAAAAAAAATGCTGTCCTTTGTTTAAAAACCTTTCCTATGGTGCTGATTTTTTTTTTTTTAAACCTTTCCTATGATGCTGAAATGCTGGCCACGAGAATAAGAAAAATCCATACCAGTAGTTACTGTTAAACTAATCTTTTCAACTTTGCAAAGTAAACCTCAAAAGATGGAAGAGACCTTAAAGAGTATCTAACTGAATGATTTTTAAACAAGGGCCTTGAGTGCTCATTCATCCTCTCCCAATCCAACTCCACTGAATACCATTACCCAAATCAAAGCAGGTCTCCTTTTATTAGTTTTATATATTATGCATCAAAATAATATTTGTTTCTAATTGAATAAAAAATTATTTGTAACTTTTCAGAAACAAATCAACACCATTGATCCAATTTAACCTTCTAGAGAAATTTTACCTTTCAATTTCTATTTTTCCTGGACTAATATTAAAGTGGTTTTTTATTCCCTAAACCAACTGAACATATAGAACTACAAAGTCTAATAAGGTAGTCACTAGTCACCTGTATGTATTGAGCACTTGATATGTGGCTAGCCCAAATTGAGATGTGTTTTAAGTATAAAATAAATACCAGATTTCAGAGACTTAGTATGAAAATAAAAAGAAAAATACCTCCTAATTGTTTATATTAGTGACATATTAAAAAAAATTTTGATATACTCAATTGTAAGTGAATTGTTAAAATTAATTTTACCTTTTTTAATTTTTTTAAACTATGGCTACTAGAATATTTAAAATTACGCATGTGGCTCACCTTTGTTTCTTACATTATGTTTTCATGGGTCAGCACTGGTATAGAGAAATCGCTCTGAATTCTGGTACGTGGAGAGAGAAGTCATCTTGGGTTTAAAGACTCACCACTGGTAATTTACAACAAGTTTACAGACTATTGAATTATGTCTATAGTACGACTGTATATACAGTAGATACATGAAAATTTTGTGAGATTTTCTGAGCCCCAAATTTCAAATGCTACTAAAGATTATAATCACGAAGTGCATAACTGAAAAGGAGAGATTACTAAAATCAACTTGAAAATAGGAGTGGTGAGTGGTGAGTATTCAACAAAGCTACTCATTAGCTCTTGCAAAACATAGTGGTAGCACAGTTCAAATTTGAGCTTCAGCAAAAATTACAAAGTACCACATGTCCTGCATCTTCAGTTCTCTTAAATATAAAATTCTTATATGCTAAGAGTGTTGACTAGAAAATAGTTAGGGAAGATTCCACAGCTGGACAAGTGCCGTGTTTCTTCTGTAACCATGGAATTAAAAGGTTAAAAACTAACAATGATTTTATTTCAATTCACAGAAAAAAATTAAGCTAAATAATTCTTTTCATTAACAGACTTTTCTCTTTAGTTTCAGGAACTCTTTGAAACCTCTTTCTCCTTGTTTCCTAGTAGCATTAGCTGAACACAAATGAAGTTATTAAACAGTTAATGAATTTCGGTGGAAAATATAATCAAGATTAATTTAGGTTTCCTTTTTATCAATATCTGTATTAATGAGTTTTCTGAAAACATTCAAATATCCATAATTATTAAAAATTACTTAAAGAGCTTCTGGTTCCTATTACAGAGTTGTTGTTTTTGTTATTTTTCTCGTGTTCTACCAAGAGTACCAGGACTTTAAAACATTCTGTCACCAGAGCAAGCATAAAAAAACTTGTGATAACAGTTTAGATTTAGTGTCATTCTTTAGGAATAAAAAGATCCCTAATACCTGAGAAGGCATTCATTTTACTTGGATTGTTCAGAGTAAGAACGCCAATGCCATTGTCTTCCTTCTGAAGGTCAATGGATCCACCAGGAAACTGCTGAAGTTTTTTTTTCACTTCTTCCTCATAAAATCCATGGGATGTACTATAAAGTGACAATCCTGTTTGATGTAGCAATTTTGTCCTTCCAGACAGAGAGGATGTCTTCAAAAGACTTTTCGCCATTTCTGGAAAACAGAAATAAGTATACGGTAGTATAGATGAATAGGCACTCACTTTTCTAATATTATGTGTTAATAGGCTGTAGTAATGACCCTTCTGTTGAATTGGGAATACTTCCCCATTTCTCTTTTTTTTTTTTTTTTGGAGACAATTTCACCCTGTTGCCCAGGCTGGAGTACAGTGAAGCTCTCAGCTCACTGCAACCTCTGCCTCCCAGCTTCAAACGATTCTCCTATCTCAGCCTCCCAATTACCTGAGACTACAGGCGCCCATGACCACGCCCGGCTAATTTTTGTATTTTTAGTAGAGGCAGGGTTTTACCATGTTGGTCAGGCTGGTCTCGAACTCCTGACCTCAAATGATCCACCCACCTCGGCCTCCCAAAGTGCTGGGATTATAGGCATGAGCTGTCCCGCCTGGCCACTTCCCCATTTCTAAAAGCACTCTTTCAGGAAATGATCAGTATGGAATTCCTTTCATTTTTCCCTCCTTCTCAAACCAAATAATTCACAAAGCATATCATTTCAATATATATCACTGAGAGACAATGGCATAATTACAGTGTATTTACTGTGCTCCAATACAATAGGAAAGCTTAGAAAAAATGCTGCTCTGTATTTTGCACCATCTCCTGCCTCCAGGTAGTCTTTTGCATCACATGCTTCTTCATTCTCCAACTCTTCACTTTTTTAAAATCTAAGAATAAATATAGTCCAAGTGTCCCCTTGGAAACAGCCTCTATGCAGAAATGCTACAAGAGCAATCCCACTCTCTAACAGAAGTTTTATTCTTAGCATTATTCTTACCTTCTGCAAAGCTTTCAGGCAAAAAGCTGGAAAGGGTCCTAAGAAAAATGGGGAGGGAAATAGGAATGTGTGTGTGGTTTTTCTGTTCCCCAAGGTTCTGTCACTTTTCTCCTCTTAATTTTTACCTCCTGAGTAATCTCATCTCTTCCCATAAGCTTTTCTTGCCCTATGTAAACATTCTTGTTGATAAAGACTATATTCAAAAAACGATACAAACATAAGTTACAGTTCGATGAATTTTCACAAGGTGAATACATTCTAGTAAATGGCACCCAAATCAAGAAACAGAACATAACCTGAAGCTCACAAGATCCTCTGTGTCACCTTTCAGTCAAAACCCCTCAAATAAAAGTAATTTCTTGACTTCTAATACATGAGACTACTTTTGAACTTTACATAAATACTATATATTGTGTGTCTGGTTTCAATTTTATTAACATCCATTAGTGTTATGTGTAATCAGAGTCTAAATAGTCCATTATTCTCATTGCTGTATTCTATTTGTGAACCCAAAATATCTGAGACAGGTCTCAACCAATTCAGAATATTTATTTTGCTGAGGTTAGGAAGGCACTCAAGACACAGACTCAGGAGGTTCTGACCACATGTGCCCAAGGTGGTCAGGGTATGACTTTACTTTTACACATTTTGGGGAGACATGGGACATCAATCAATATGTGTTAAGATGTACACTGGTTCTGACTGAGGTAAGGCAGGACAACTCTAGACTTCTGTGGGGGAGGGTGGTGGGGAGGCAGGAGGCGGATGTAGGGGAGTTCTTCCAGGTCATAGGTAGATAATAGACAAAAGGTTGCATTCTTTTGAGTACCTCATCAGCCTTCTACTGAATACACAATTTAGTCTGGCTCAGTGAATCTGCATTTTTACATAAACAATAGGGCAGAGGAAGTAATCAGATGTGCATCTGTCTGAGGTTAGCAGAGGGATGACTTGCTTTTTGGGGGCAGGGGAGGGGTGTTTGAGACAGTCTCTCCTTTGTTGCCCAGGCTGTAATGCAGTGCCACCATCTCCACTCACTGAAACCTCAGCCTCCCAGGTTGAAGTGATTCTCGTGCCTACGCCTCCTGAGTAGCTGGGACTATAGGTATGTGCCAACGTGCCAAGCTAATTTTTCTATTTTTAGTAGTGACAGAGTTTTGCCATTTTGGACAGGCTGATCTCGAGTTCCCGGCCTCAAGTGATCCACCTACCTTGGCTTCCCAAAGTGCTGGGATTACAGGTGTGAGCCACCACGCCCAGCCCAGAGGGATGGCTTTCTGTCCAGCACCTATGAACATAAGCTATTGGTTTAAATGTCAGAGTGAAATTCAACAGAAGTTAGTTTTAGGGTAAAGATCTTAAGGATCACAAGGAATTTCCTTGTAGACAAACTGTGAAGGAGGTATGTAGCTCTTTTATCTTTTCAGCCATCTTATTTAGGAATAATATAGGAGTTAGGTTTGCCTGATGTAGTTCCCAGCTTGACTTTTCCCTTGGCTTAGTGATTTTGGGGTCCTGAGATCTATTTTCCTTTCACATATTATATAAATATACCACAATTTATCTATTCTACTATTAATAGACATTTGGATTATTTCTAGCTTTTGGCATGACTATAGAGTAGTTATGAACATTTTAGCATGTGTCTTTTGATCAATACATACCCATTTCTGATGGGTATGTATCTAGGAATGAAATTGTTGGGTTGGTGTGCTGTGGCCCAGTCTACACTGATGATTAAACATTTATTTTGCAAGTTGGTTCTTTAAACTTTCGGTAGCTAGAAATTGACCATGGTGGGACTACATGACATATCAATCATGCTCTCTTTCTCTTACACACACACACACACACACACACACACACACACACACACACACACACAGTTTACCAGTATACCACCAGTTATAACGTACACATTTGTTCAACCTTGGAATATACCGTCAGAGTTTTTTTAAATGGCTGTAGAAATGTATATTCCCACAGGCAGTGAAAGCTCCAGTTGCTCCAGAAGTATCACTTGTTCTTAGTTTTTTCTATTTTAGGCATTCTAGTGCATGGTATCTTACTGTGGTTTCATTTTGTGTTTCTACAATGTCTAACGAAGATAAACCCCATTTTCTTATGCTTATTGGTCATTTGCAAATCATCTTTTGTGAAGTTCCTGTGCAAGCGTTTTGCCCATTATTTCTATTTATATGCCTTTTTATTAATTTGTTAGAGATCTTTTATTCTTCTGCTCACAACTTTCCTAAAACCTACAAGACATGAATCTCACATTTCTATCTCTAATTCAGACCTTATGCCTGTACTCCTTAGTATTGCCTAACAGAAATGCAATCCCTTAACCCTCATTTCTAGATTTATTATAGGCTTCTCAAAATCATTATCTAATCCTGAACTCATACTTCACGTAAAACCCATTACTCCTTCTTAATTCTTTCCCTTAACTATTCATTGTATCATCAACCCTGTAATCTATGCCAGAAAACTTCTAGATCAACCCAGTCTCCTTCTCTACCACCATCTCCGGTATGCAACGGACCTCCAAAATGGTTTCTTCCTTCTTATCTTTCCCTCTCCTATTACTAGTAGAGTTCAAACTTCATTACATATAATCTGGATTAATATAACAGTCACCAATTAGTTGCATACTATTCCTTAGAGTAATGTGTATATAATTATAATCCAATCAGGACATTTCAAATTTAAGGTTTCTCAGTAGCTGTCTGCCAAAAGGATCAAGTCCAAAGCTCTTTTTAAATTCTTACCTAAATCCTGAATCTCTTCTCTTCTGACATCTCTACACAATCAACACAGAACACCAAATAACCAGAGTCCCACAAATTTACCATGCTATTTTATATTATTGCTTCTCCCCTATATTGTTCTTTCCTCCCTCATTAACCTGGTAAATCCCCAATAGTTTTTAAAAACTGAATTTCTATATTTCCACCTAAAAGTGATTCCCCAAGTAAAGACAATCACTCCCTTTATTTATCCCAGCTCAGTATACTGCAATAATGTTCCATTTTAAGACATTCCTCAAATCATTTCAATTTTTCATTTGTTTTTCTCAGTTGGAAGGATGCTTCCTGAGAGTATTCTGAGGTACATACTTTGTGTCACTAGTGGCTACAGTACTTAATACATAAAAGGTACTTACTTAATAGTTAATGAGGGAGAATGTAGGCAAGTAAGAAAAGTAACTCATCAGGTAGCCAAAAGGAATGCCACAAACTTGTTTTATAGCTTTAAAAATGTATCTAATATGTGAGTTATAAAATGGCATCAGAAACTGACAGAGAACATGCCTCATAAAGGTTACAATACAATATCCGGTTTCCACTTTAAGTCACATGGCCTTCAAGTGACATTTTTACCAAAGTGTTTCCAATGAATACTTACCTGAACACACAGCGGGACGTAATCCCCTCAAACAGATACATTTCAAAAACCTGAGAACAGTATTTCAAAACTTTACCAACTAAGGTGGCTTATAACTACAATATTGAAGATACCAAAACCTTTCTTAAATCTCCTCAAGGAGACTGAAGTGTAACTCAGATAAATTGTGACCTCATGCATTATATTTTAGAGTTTGATATAAAAAAGTAGCAAGGTGCTTGTCATTTTAAAAAATGATATCTAAGAATAGAGAACACATGGACACAGGAAGGGGAACATCACACTCCGGGGACTGTTGTGGGGTGGGAGAAGCGGGGAGGGACAGCATTAGGAGATATACCTAATGTTAAATGATGAGTTAATGGGTGCAGCACACCAACATGGCACATGGATACATATGTAACAAACCTGCACATTGTGCACATGTACCCTAAAACTTAAAGTATAATCATAATAAAAAAAGAAAAAAAAATATCTAAGAATAAAAACTTGATGTTATTTTTCCAAGAAAAAAAAGATGTTCTAACTTGTCATCATAAATCTTTGATAGGACCTGCTTTTAACTGTCATAACTTTATTCTTTCCCTTAATTTCAAATCTGTTATCGCGTTTCTTTGTATCCTCCCTCCCTCCCACCAAAAAAGTCACCAGTTGCCAGCAGCTATGGTTACCGAATAAAAAATAATGAAAGCACTGGGTGACCTACTTAATGAATTGTGATTAATAAGGTTTGGGTCAATGTGATATACAAAACTAATAAGCAACTAATAAGGAAAGTGGTCAAATGTTACAAGTTGCAAAATATCTAAATATTTAGTATTTTCAATACTTTAATGTCTTCATCTATTGGCAATTCCATACTCCTTTTCCAAAACTCATATAGTATAACTTATGCGACATCCTTCCATCCCATCACCTGTTCTGTCAAATTAGAAAATGATACGGTATTAACTGATTCTATGGTATTAACAGATTTTAAGGTATCTAAGGCCTCCTGAAGAACTAGAAAGCTAGAGGGAACAACGATCAAACATGATTTTTTTTTTTTTTTTTTTTTGAGACGGAGTCTCGCTCTGTCGCCCAGGCTGGAGTGCAGTGGCGCGATCTCGGCTCACTGCAAGCTCCGCCTCCCGGGTTCACGCCATTCTCCTGCCTCAGCCTCCGAGTAGCTGGGACTACAGGCGCCCGCCACCACGCCCGGCTAATTTTTTGTATTTTTAGTAGAGACGGGGTTTCACCGTGGTCTCGATCTCCTGACCTCGTGATCCGCCCGCCTCAGCCTCCCAAAGTGCTGGGATTACAAGCATGAGCCACCATGCCCGGCCGATCAAACATGATTTTGCAACATTCCAGGATATTTTCATTTAACTCAAGGGACCTTGCAAGCTTTTTTAAACTTCAAAATAAAAGAATCTAATTAGAACATGGAAATATTTAGTGACACAATAAAGGCAGAATGAAAGTTTATATCACAGATGCTCTCACCACCTAATTTAGTGCAATAATAGGTACTTTACCAGTACCACATAAAATTACTGGGCATGTGGAAGAATGAGGATACTGTGAAACTAAATAAAATTTTTAAATGCCAAAAATTACTGCCATATACTTAAATAATAAATTATTTAATTTTAAACAAATGATTCATTTGAAATAATGTTCCTGCAAAAATTATTTTCATTCACTGAATATTATTCCCCATATTTAACTTATCTCTTTCCCTTATACAGCTCCATTACCCAAAACTGCAGTCTGGTTCAAAGACCTACTTCCCTGCCTTCCCAGAGGGAGGTAAAAGTTCTGTCTATGGAAAGGAAGTATTTCTGAAATTATTACCACTAGTTATCTACCATTATTAGAAAATGAGCTATTCTGGTCAAATAAACTATCTCTTTAACTGGAAAGCAAAACTTTCCTGGGCAAGGACAAATTCTTTGGTTGAGAGTTTTCTTGCTCTAAGGCACACAGAACTGTATTTTTAAATATTTTACCCTGAAGGAGAAATAAAGTGATAAGCATAGAAAATTCAGGTCTATGGAAAACGGAAGCGGAGAAAAGTTTTACAAATAAAATGTTGTTACCAATTACAAAGTATGACGTGGTTATGAAAAAAACACCAAGGATTTTAGACACTTTCTAAGTTATCACTCAAATGTAAACATCAAGTTGCCTCAAAATCTCTTAGCTAGTGGAAGAAACTTAAATTAAAAATTTCAGACATTGTTGAGAAATGCCAAGCAATGGCGCTTGAAACAAATTGGTTAACCACACTGAGGACTAAGCTCTGATTTTTTAATCTTGCCCAAATTCCCACCTAAGGAGTCTGGGGAATCATGCCCTACAAACCACAAATTCTCATCAGATGGGTTTTATTTGACCCTATATATTGTGACTTACTTTTCAGTCTGACTCTGGCATAACATTATGAGACAAGAAGAAAATATTTAACTCCTAAATATATTTCCTTGCCATACCTTGAAACTGCACTGCAAAGTTTCTTGTGGGAAAAATCCACATTCTACAGAGCCTCCCCTTCCCCTTTTGTTTTCCTTCCTTTGTTTCCAGATCCAGGAGATAATCAGCTAAGAGCCAAGCACCCTTCTAGGTCTGATAAGAAGCATTTTACAACCTGCTGTCTCTGAAGTCTGCTGAGAGATTCCTCTGCACACAAAAACTTGGTCTCCACAATCCTTTATCTTTAACCTGAACATTCCTTTCTATGGATCCCAGGTCTTTAGAAAAACTCAACCAAATGTCAACCAGAAAGTTTAAATTTACCTATAGCCTGGAAGCACCCCCGCTTTAAGTTGTCCCTCCTTTCTGAACCAAACCAATGTATTTCTTAAATGTATTTGATTGATGTTTCATGCCTTCCTAAAATATATAAAATCAAGCTGTACCCCAGCCACCTTGGGCACATGTTCTCAGAACCTGAGGGCTGTGTCACAGGCCATGGTCACTCATATTTGGCTCAGAATAAATCTCTTAAAATATTTTACAGAGTTTGACTGTTTGCATCAACAACACCTATATTCTCATGACAGGATGTATTTAAGTTTATGTTTATAATCTCCATTCATAATCATAACCTTCCCATACTCAACCACTATTCTTTCTGTTTCACCTCCCCTTTCCCTACCCTTAGACCGAAGTTCAGTGGTCAAAGTCTGTGAGAAAAATAGGAAAATATACCAAAATACATCATTCAAAATGAATTCTGAAGCTTTCTTTACTTTTTTAAAGGCAAATTTTTAAAAACACAGTAACTGGATTAGCAATTAAGACAAATATTTTAAAACAGGATGGTATTCTTTATTGGATTATTTAAAGTAGATAAGTAGATATTTAGCTGCATTCTCAGAAATAAAAACAGTTATTAGTTTCTTGGCATATGGACCATTAAATTTACATTTATATGTAGACTTTTCTGGCCAAGAAATTGGATCCAAGTGTATAGACACATATGCATATGTTAACAGCACTTGGTAAGAGGTAGTTCTGTAGCAATTCAATGGCTATTTATTGAATTCCTATTAGTGATCACCCCATTGTTAGCTATTTCAGAGAGAAACAAAGCATCTTTAAAAGTTTTCAGTTTTGTCAGAGAAACAAAATATGCACACATAAAGCAAAAATAACTCAAATATCTCATTGAAAATAGAGCAAAGTATCTCCTTTTATTGAGCTCTACTAGAGAGTTCCATTAAATTTAATGTATAATCTTAACTTCATAAAAGGGTATCTTTTTTTCCCACCAGTAAACCATTATCATGTAGTCTAAGGATCTTCTTTAGGTACAAATGGATCCAATAACATTAAATCAGTGCATGGAGTTATGATGATTTATTGCCCTTCATTCTTTCTAATTTTTGAAACTCTAAGCAGAAGTACAACCAAAATCAAGCAACATACCAGCTCTGATAGGGAGTAAATATAAAATGTATATACTCACATACACATATATAAAACCAGAATTATCCTACATATGTGTAACCAGAATTTGTATGGTTATGAAACAGTGCAATACTAGTGTTTCACAGCTATATATTACTTCTATAACAAATGACTTTTGTTCACTGAGTTGAAATTTATGTTACATTGCATTTGGCCAGAAAGAAAAGAAACACAGATGTGATGAATGAAGAAAAATACCAGTTGAGTCACCTAACCAGTACTGAAAAAGTTAAGTTTCGGAATACGGGTATGTTCTATTTCTTAACCTAGATAATGCATCCACAGTTATTTATTTTGTTGTTGTTCTTTAAACTCATCTTATATATTTTACTCTCTATGTATGTGTTGCTACATCTACTTCTCAGGAAACTTTTTCTTTTTAAATAGAAGAGTATCATTCCAAATATTGACAGATGTCCTGTCCAGGAATTCCTTCCAATCTCCTAAACCGCCAGTTGCAAAACTAGTTTCTTAAGAACTCTACTTTACATATTGCATCAGTAGCCACTAACAATAATTATAGCCTATAGATATCTGAAATTTCTTTGTTGACAAGTCTGGCAGCTAAGCAAAGGTCCTCATTAAAGGTAATGATATTTCTTAAAAAATCACGCACAACCAGAAAACATAACAGAAAGGTACATACGAGATAAGCTGTAGCATTTTAGGGGTGATCAGGACAGGGACTGCATCTTACTCACAGCTCTTAACACAGAATTTTACATTAAATTTTTGTGGAACTAAATGACACATAATGTGGTTATTACTATATAGGTATTATGGTACCTAGTCATCATTTTCTAAACTAAAGATAATATCTATATTCACAAAATAAGAAAAAAATAACTATTTCAGGCCAGGCGCGGTGGCTTACACCTGTAATCCCAGCACTCTAGGAGACCAAAGTGGGCAGATCGCCTGAGGTCAGGAGTTCGAGACCAGCCTGGCCAACATGGAGAAACCCCGTCTCTACTAAAAATACAAAAATCAGCCAGGTGTAGTGGCACACACCTTTAATCCTAGTTACTCAGGAGGCTGAGGCAGGAGAATCACTTGAACCCAGGAAACGGAAATTGCAGTGAGCTGAGATCGCGCCACTGCACTCCAGCCACGGTGACAGAGCGAGAGACTCTGTCTCAAAAAAAAAGAAAGAAAAAGAAAAAAGAACTATTTCACTGTTGCGGCTTTTAAAAAAAATGCAAACCCAGGGGGTGTGGCTACAAGTGAGGGTATCATAGTCAGCCAAATAAATAAATAATCTTTTACTGGCCTCTGGTCAGCTTGCCAAAGAGCCACACCTTCTCCATCACTCCTAGCTGAGGAATCTCTGCTCCTCTTCAGAAAGGGAGGGCAAGAGCTCCTTGTCTGGTTTTATTCATATTTACAAAATGGGCTTATATGCAACATAATCTCTATTGGATCACTAATAAAAATATTGACACTTTTTAAGAAATTAGGTTAATAGACAATACAAAGTCATTCTATATATCTACATATAATACATATCGTGTAAGGGTCTAGTTAGTAGTATTCTTCCTACTTTAACTATTTGAACAGATTTTCTCACAAGGCGTTAGGTGTGAGTTAAGGATAACCTGATGCATTTTCTGTAACTTTCTCAGAATGAGAGGCAATTTACTCAGTAGGTATTGAGATAAGACTCGGCTCACTGTGTCCTTCCCTTCTTCATTCTATTTACTGAGGATGAAGGGAACTTGCTTTCTCCCTCTCACCCTTTCTCCCTCCTCTCTCCTCTCTGCAACCTAGGGCTGCCTTCAATTTGGGAAGTGTCCCATTCTAAGAAGGCCAAATAGCCTAGAGCTCAGGGTTCATTAGGAATGCTTCTAGTCTAGGGAAAATAAGCTGTCAAGGTCATGTACCAGTTCAGCTAATAAACCTGGGAGGCCTACATATTCAGAGCCAAACATAGTATGCCTAGGGTCTTGCTTTTGCCTAGAATATGCCGTTAATCAGGTATGAAGACACAACTCAATGAAGCAGATCCATGTGGGGCGGAGGTCCCAATTTCCACCTTGATAACTTTAGAATAAAAGTGCTAAAGAAACTTGATAAGGACTTAGATGGTTGCTTTAAAAGTTTTTTTTTTTTTTTGGCCTGTCTTCCATAATCCTCTGTTTAGAGGAAGAAACAAGGAGTTAATCTAGAAAATAAGGAGGAGGGACTTATAAAAGCATTAGCATTTTGTGGGAAAGTAGAATCAGTAAACAACATATCTTCTGCTCTCATTGTAAAGGGTCTGTCTGCTCTGTCTTGATACATTATCCCTCTCTCCAACATCAACACTACAGCAATTAGTATGAATGCCATCAGATCTATATCCTTTTATCCTCAAATGTTTAAAACATTAAATATTTATGTAATAGTATTTTGCCTCATTAGACATCTTTGATCTATCACTGAAATGCCAATTTTTCCAAGAAAATTTTAGAATACTTCATGTATCCTTTCTCTATTAATTCCGTATTTTCTCCCTTCTCTCATTCTATTCCCTCCCACTAGTGTCTCTCCTTTTCTCTCCTCCTCTTATATTCCTTGTCCATGCCAGAAAAACCTGAGAACACTGCTTAAGCCTGCTAGATTCACTGACCCCAAGTTTAGAAATCCAATTCTAAAAATTTTATAATAGCCTATTATGTATACTTTCGTCCCAGTTCTAAATTCAGAGACTATCTTAGACAAAAGCTCAATGATGAGATGACAAGGTGTTAGTCATTATTAACCTACTATAGTATCTAATAATACAAAGTGAACAAAGCTTAAGATTCAGGTTCTGTAGAAGCATGTAGTTAAACGATTGGTATTTTGGATTTCTTCCAGAATCACAGGAAGATGAAAAGGTTCTGAAGCATTTACAATTTTATAAGCTTTCTTCGGAGTAAAACTTATGTTTAAAACTTGCCATGCAGGATGTCTTGAAGCCCCACCACAAAGAAGATTCAGTGGAGCTGAGCAAGCTCACTACCAAGCCACTGAAAAGAGGAAAGAAAGACCATCTGAGATCAAAGGTCACACTTTCCATTTTTTTTCAAGTTCTGCAAAGGTGATCTGTTCCCCTTTAGTGCACAGGAAATAAGTCAATGTTCTCTAAAAGCCTTTACCTGTTTCACCTTATATCGTAATCACTAAATCCAGAAGACTAACACAAACTCGTACTTAAAAAGAAAACAATTAGCCTACAGCACGTAATAGAAATCAGAAGCATTTGATTTCAGACTGTCTGTATATTGCCTGTTTGTAGAAGTTCTGATTCGGTTGTAGGCTGTCATAACATAAACTACCTTTCAAGGTTCATTACATGCCACCCACAACTCTCTCCCTCACACAGCCAAAATGCACAACTTTCAGTTCCTGAAATCCTTTTGATTATTTCGCCATTTCAAGCTTTCGCATATGCGATCTACCTGTTACATTTTTGTCTTCCTCAGAGTAACTTCAAATCATCTCCTCTAACATAGGACTACATAAAGTCCCCTTATTGTCTGCTCTCACAACATCTGTATCTCTCATCACCTCTCACTCACTCTTTGCTGTAAGTAGTTTTTTAACCAGTTCTTCCCATTAGTCTTAGCTGCAAGAGGGCATCTGTAGTGCCTAAGGATAATTTTCTTAAGACTAAACAGGGGCTTAAGAATCTGGCCACAAACCAACTCTCCCAACTACCCTGTTTATTATTCTCACAACTCACCCTGTTTCAACGCCAAGCGTCTTCACAGGCTGGCTTCCCTTCCTGGAATGTTAATCATTGCAGGAATCCCAGCTGATTATACAGTCGCCTTTCAGGCCAGAACCCAATAAGAAATCAACAAAGGATCACCCGTTTTATTACTGCGCTGCTCCCTCCCCTCGTAGATTTCACAAATATACTTCTCACCACAAGCTTGTCTCTTCCAAGAGAATGCTAGTTCTTCGAAAGAAGGAGCCTTTTCTTTTCCTTGCCCTGTCCAGTTCCTCTGTATACCTCTAGCACCTAGAGCAACAACTGCTATACAGGAGGCGCCCAGATGTGGAACACAGAAAAGAACAGAGTGTTGATTTAATGTTGCCTGAAGTCCTTAACAGCCCCTTCAACCTACAACTTAACTGTGGTTTTAATCCCCTACACGTGTAATCCCTGTATGTGTGCGCAGCGTTAAAAGGATTATTGTAGCTCAAAAATTCTCCAATGAAAGAACCTCTACCAGAATGGAGTTGCTCATCTTTCGTTCTTGAAAAGTTGGCTGCACGATACAAGTAAGAAAAGTTTTAGTTAAGCAAGCAAAACAATTTAATACATAAAAGACAATTATAGAGATCACAGGGAACATTACCTAACTTAGCACAGGGCCTCGAATGTATTCCTAAATTAAATCAGAAAGTAGAAAGCAAGCCTCCTCATGCTTTTGAAAGTGTAATCTCGCGATGTCGCGGCGCGCTCTGGGAAGACCGATTCATCTCTATCCCTCGCCCTCTTTCCCCGCCCGGCGCACAGTCGGCCCGTGGCGCTCGGCACCGCGTCTCTACGTCCAGCAGGGGGCAGGCCTGCGCGGCGCTTGCAAGGGACAAGCCGCGGAGCCGGCGAGGCTCGCCGTCTGGGACACGTTTGGAGAAGCGAGCGCTACAGTCCATTCCACGGCGACATTTTAGGATTCTCCCACTGACAACACTAAACTGAAGCGCTAAGGCCAACCCTTACGACCACTTACCTCCGCAGGCCTGCGGAGTCACGCAGGAGGTGACTTCCTTTTCCGCTCCCCTACACACGCTCTTCCGCTTTGCGTGCCTTTGTTTCCGCTCCCCCCGGGACCATCCTGCGTGCCTGTCCTCTATTCTTGTAGGTCCTCTCCTCTTCTCCGCGTCGTCTAGTTTACTATCCCACGCTCCCCTTTCCTTTCTCCGGGAACTTTATGCCGTTCCCCTGCCGGTTCCCGTGACCCTGGAAATCCCGCGCCTGCCGCGAGGCGCCCCCATTCCTGCAGCCGCTTCGCGCTCCCTCGTGTCGCGGAGGAGCCTGGGTGGGCGGTCTCCTATTCTTGGCTTTGAATTTTCGCTTTTGCAGCACAGGGTTAGGGCTGGGAAAGGAGACTGCCGAACCGTGCTTGTTTTCGCTCCGATAAACGTGAGAAAAAGGGGAGGCGAGGAAGCTAGTGTAGGCAAATAGCGAGAGGGGAGAGGACGGAAAGGTACCGAAGGTCGACCCTTTTTAGATATCTTATCCGAGTTATTGAGGGGAATGGGTATTTAGCCAGTTTTTTGTTTTGTTTTGTTTTTATCCGAATACCCAGTGTGTGTCTTGAATGTGTGGATGTGACGTGTTTATAAAGCTCAGTAAGCTTAAAATTCCGTGCCAGTACATTTTGTATGCCGCAGACAGGAAGTGCTTTGGAAGACCCTTGAAAGGGGAGGTCATTTTACACCAATATTGAGATCATTTTGTCAGAGTCGTGGGACTAAAGGTAGACCTTAAGTAGTCGATGTCAAAGATAAGCGCAGCTGGACGTTAAAGCGGTGAAAACATTCAGTTAACTACTGACAGGAAAGAGCTGAGCTCTATTTCGATTTGTGCAGAGATCATCTGGGCATTTTTAAAGGGGCATTTTAAAAGGAGGAAGGGGATATGCGGGCGCTCAGTAGAGAAAGAACGTACAGAGTTGTTAGTGTAAATGTGATTAGGCCAGCTGTGTGTGTGTGTCTGTGTGTCTGTGTGTGTGCGTTTTAACAGTTACCGCAGGATTGTATCCTCCTACGGAGGATTTTATCCTTCTTGATTACATTTCAAAGGAATGGCTCTCTGGTCCTTGAGAGAGAACTTCTGAGTGGCAAGAAATAAGTCTTTACGATTGCAAGCCCTTTAGTAAATGTTCTAAGAAAGGGATGTCAGAGACCTATCATCAGTTGTGTGCTGGTTACATCACGTAGTTAAGCTTTCTGAGGCAGTCGTCTTGGGCACAGCTGCTAAAGCTGTGCTAGAGTTTGGTCAAGTCTCTGAACGCAGGAGTTTAGATGGGATGGTCATGTTCCTGGAGTTCTGCAGTGGTTATAGGTATGATTTGAATAAGTGCAGGCGGTATTCTAGTCGGAGGAACAGAATGTGTCAACGCGCCGAGCAGGAAGGATAGTTTTACGGTACGGAGATGTGTATGATAGGGAATAAGTGGGAACCCAGTTTGGACTGATTGGAAGAAGTCATTAGAAGTACTGTATTTGGCCGGGCGCGGTGGCTCACGCCTGTAATCCCAGCACTTTGGGAGGCCGAGGTGGGTGGATCACGAGGTCAGGAGATCGAGACCACGGTGAAACCCTGTCTCTACTAAAAATACAAAAAAAATTAGCCGGGCGCGGTGGCGGGCGCCCGTAGTCCCAGCTACTCCGGAGGCTGAGGCAGGAGAATGGCGTGAACCCGGGAGGCGGAGCTTGCAGTGAGCCAAGATCGCGCCACTGCACTCCAGCCTGGGCGACAGAGCGAGACTCCGTCTCAAAAAAAAAAAAAAAAAGTAGTACTGTGTTTAATTCTAGTTTGTTATAAAATGAGCAACTTAAGCCATTTCACTCTTGAACGGGAAAGTCGCTTGATGAAATGATGATTTTGGAGAATTTATCAGTTTGCAGAGTGGGGGTGACTAGATATATGATTTATGCTGTAAGTATGTATATGGATATGTGATACTACAGCCTTCCAAGGTTGGCAGCTGTAGATAAGAGGGCTTGACTGTTGGACATCTTTGTGAACCTCCCTGATAGTAGCTTAAGTAAATAGAAAACAAAGGGTGAGATTTTTTTGTGATACTATCTCATGCCTTGTCTTTTTTCCAAGGATCTAGTTACTTGCCAGTTCTCAAACAATTTTATCTCCTCAACAAGTTGATAAAATGTGTCAAAAAATTCTATAAAAGCTATCAAAAGAGGACCAAAGCCCAGTAGGAATTTGGAGGAGGGAAAAAGCTTGGCAGCTGGTGAAAATTAAAGGAGGATGGCACAAAAGACATATTTTCAGTACTGTAACTATTTAATATGCTAACAGATAAAATAGCATTTTTTTTTTTTTTTTACTCCCACTTAAGTAATGCCTATTCACCCACAGCTGTGGGAGTATAACTGGAGGCAGATGGGGATCCACAGTGAGGTATATGTTCAGCAGTGTTAGGCAATATACCAAAATAATGACTTCTGTTAATATTGGTTTGTATTTCATGCAATTCCCCCCTGTACCCATATGTACATTAGTAATTAACCCTTATGGATTGGAATAGACTTTGAGACTAAACTAGAAGAGATATTTAAGCATCCTGAGAAGACAGACAGATGGGATCTAGGAGGGCTGAGACTAAAATATCTGGTACTTAATCCGCATACCGTGGAGAAATAGAGAAAGTTTTCTAACCCAAGACTTAGTCTTCCTGATTTAAAAAATTTTCCTCCAGTAATATTCTGATGGCTCATTTATACGTATAGCATTTCGGTTTACCTGCACATACAACTTAGTATGAAAATACCTTTCACTGCAGTAAACATTGTGCTAAACTGCAAACTAGAGGTTAATGTACTGTAGTGCTTCCTTGCAGAGCCACTGAGAAGAACTACAGGATCTCTGATGGCTGTGATTTTAGGCCATAGGCACTCAGAAAATTTACAGAAAAATTCCTATTCCCTCGCTGAAGTGTGGAGTTAGAAAGCTACAAGACTTGACCAGGCACAGTGGCTCATGCCTGTAATCCCAGCACTTTGGGAGGCCGAGGTGGGCGGATCACAAGGTCAGGAGATCGAGACCATCCTGGCTAACACGGTGAAACCCTGTCTTTACTAAAAATACAAAAAATTAGCCGGGTGTGGTGGTGGGCGCCTGTGGCTCCAGCTATTCAGGAGGCTGAGGCAGGAGAATCACTTGAACCTGGGAAGTGGAGGTTGCAGTGAGCAGAGATTGTGCCACTGTGCTCCAGCCTGGGTGATACAGCGAGACTCGGTCTCAAAAAAAAAAAAAAAAATTGTTCATTGTCCAGGAAGAACTGAGGCATCAGAATAGAAACTAAGCCAAAGAAAAGGAAAATTAAATTCCTTTCATACTCCAGGTTATGGCTTGAGATTTATACCTGTTCTGAATGGTTCCTTGTGTTTTCTCTGTGTGTGTGTGTGTGTATTTTTCTAAACTGTAGTTTGTTATATGAACCATTGCATATACTTTTATCTCCCTCAGTGCTTTAGAAGTTAGGCATTCTGATTTTAATTCTATTATGATTATTCACATTTTCTAAGAATCTCTGTCAAAACAATTATAAATTTTTAATTTACTCCCTTCTTTGTAAAAATAAAGAAATTTAACATTTTCATTTTTACTTTTATCTTCCTTTCTTTTCTTCACTCTGTGTTATATAATCTGGTATTTGAAACCTAAGTTATATTTTTAAAAATTTATCTTATACAGATGTGGTTGGACTGTGTCCCCACCCAAATCTCATCTTGAATTGTAGCTCCCATAATTCCCATGTGTTGTGGGAGGGCCCTGGTGGGAGATAATTGAGTCATGGGGGCAGTTTCCCCCATACTGTTCTCGTGGTAGAGAACATGTCTCATAAGATCTGATGGTTTTATAAGGGGAACCCCTTTCGCTTGGGTCTCATTCTCTTTTTCCTGCTGCCATGTAGGATGTGCCTTTAACATTCTTCCATGATTGTGAGGCCTCCCCAGCCACGTGGAACTGTGAGTCTGTTAAACCCCTTTTTCTTTATAAATTATCCAGTCTTGGGTATGTCTTTATTAGCAGCGTGAAAATGGAATAATACATGTACACTGTATATCTTCTTTATCTCTTGATCATTTTTCAAAGTTGCATTTATTGTTCTAGACCACATTAAAAGAATTTAGACTTAACCCTGTATCTAAAGCCAACTGTTGTTTCATACCCCTACTTCAAACTTTTATTTGAATTCTTATTTGGTTACAAAGGGGCTTACAATGTTTTTTGTTTTTCTTTTTTCATTTTTCCTGAGAAATACATATATTGCTTGTTTTCTGAGCACGTGGATATTTGAAGCTGTCTCTTTCTTTTGTTCCCACATGAACTTCAGCTTGGCTGGTGATTAGTTCTTGGGTGTTACCTTTCTATTTTCCATGTAGACTATTCTGTTGTTGTTTTCTGCTAGAGGAAAAACCTGAAACCAACCTTTTATTTTTTCGTTTCTAAAAAATTCTTTCTCCCTCTACCTATATGTTGGTTGTGCTTTTATACTATTCTTATGGTGTTATCTGTTACCATCCAAATATTGCCCAGGCATAGATCTCTTTTCAGTGATTATACATGGGCTGCAGTGAACATTCAAACTGTGTATGTACTTTTATCCCTCCCTGGGGAGAGGTTTCTTCGGTTTTACTTTTCAGTAATAACTCATTCTTCTTTCTCAGTAATAACTGTAGTACTAAGTGGGCTTTCTATTTCTGGCTCCCATTTTCCATCTTTCTTTTTAACACTTTGGGAAAATATCCAAGTTAAATTCTATATAGTGGGATAGGTGGACAATGAAAGATAAGTAAGTAAATACGTAATACGTATAATCAACAGTGAAAAGACAGCCTGCAGAATGGGAGAAAATATTTGCAAACTATACATCTGACAAAGGGTTAATATCCAGAGTATATGAAGAAGTCAACTCAATAGCAAAAAAAAAAAAAAAAAAAATCCAATTTAAAAATGAACAAAAGGCATGAATAGACATTTCTCAAAAGAAAACATGGTGATGACTAACAAATATATGAAAAAATGCTCAGCCGGGCACAGTGGCTCACACCTGTAATCCCACACCTTGGGAGGCCCAGCAGGTGGATTGCTTGAGCCCAGAAGTTCAAGACCAGCCATGGGCAACATGGCAGAACCCTGTCTCTACAAAAAATGACAATTGGCTGGGCAATGTGGCATACACCTATAGTCCTAGCTACTCAGGAGCCTGAGGTGGGAGGATCACTGGAGCCCAGGAGCTCGAGGCTGCAGTGAGCCGTGATCACACCACTGCACTCCAGCCAGGGTGACAGAGCAAGACTGTCAAAAACAAATACATAGATTTTTTAAAAATTTAAATAAAAATCACTAATCATAGGGGAAATGCAAATCAAAACCACAATGAGGTATCACCTCATATCTGTTAGAATGGCTATTATCAAAAAGACAAAAAATAACGTGCCCATGCAGATGTGGAGAGAAATACTTACACACTGTTGGTAAGAATGTAAATTAACTGGCCAGGTGCGGTGCTCACGCCTGTAATCCCAGCACTTTGGGAGGCTGAGGTAGGCGGATCCCGAGGTCAGGAGGTCATGACCACCCTGGCCAACATGCTGAAACCCCATATCTGCTAAAAATACAAAAACATTAGCCAGGCGTGGCGGCACATGCCTGTAGTCCCAGCTAAACCTGGGAGGCAGAGGCTGCAGTGAGCCGAGATCACACCACTGCACTCCAGCCTGGGCAACACAGCGAGACTCTGTCTCAAAAAATAAATAAAAGAATGTGAATTACTCTAGCCGTTGTAGAAAACAGTATAGAGATTCCTCAAAAAATTAAAAACAAAACTGCCGTATGATCCCACAATCCCAAGCCTGGGTATATATCTGAAGGAAGTAAAATCAGTATGTTGCAGAGATATCTGCACACTCGTGTTTATTGCAGCACTGTTCAGGAGAGCCAAGATATGGAATCAACCTAAGTGTCCATCAGTGGATGAACGGATAAAGAAAATGTGGTATATACATACAATGGAATACTATTCAGCCATTAAAAGGAATGAAATCCTGTCATTTGTGGCAACATAGATGGACCTGGAGAACATTAAGTGAAACAAGCCAGGCACAGAAAGACAAATATCACATGATCTCATGCATGTGTAGAATCCAAAGGAGTTGATCTCATAGAAGTGGGAAATAGAATGGTGGTTACCAGAGGCTGGGAAGAGATTAATCAGTGTGTACAAAGTTACAGTTAGGAGGAATAAAGTCTGGTGGTTTCTTGCACAGTAAGATGACTGTAGTTAACAACATTGTTTCAAAATGGCTAGAAAAGATTTTGATTGTTCTCACCACAAAGAAATGGTAAATACATGAGGTGATGGATTTGCTAAATAATATTAAAATATCACCGTATCCCATAAATATGTAAAATTGTTATGTGTCAAAAATGAAACAAAAATATATAATGTTGGGTAGTATTAAGTGCTATGATGACAAGTAAAGCAAGTTTGGCATAATTTTGGGAGTTGGTATTTTAGGTTAAGGTAAAGCTAGTTACTTTTGTTATGTTTATGAATTCCTAGGCCTCTTCTTGACAAACACTGAGGTTCTCAAACATTGGCAAACACAAGTCACATTAGGTAAACATACAAATTCTTGGCCTTAGTTCCATATATTTTATTCTGAACAAATAGCCCTTAAGTCAAAGTTGAGAAACAATGATTAGTAATAAGTTTTTACACTTCAAGTATTTCCTCATTCTGAACAAAGGATGTCGACATGTATTTACACACTTGAATGTTTCGACACTACCATGTGATGTGATTTTACTTTTTTTTTTTTTTGTATTTCAGCTTTGAGTATCATGTATTCTATTTTCAATCTGTTGTTTATGGCCTAGACTCAATGCAATAAGTTTAAGGGGTTTTCTCTCTGAAGCACAAAATACCTTTCTACTCTAAAAAGCAGGGATGGAAAGAAGATAAACCAGACTCAGATATTATGATTTTCTTCACTCGTCCCTGGTATGAGTTTTATGAAAACATTTGTAACCCAATCACAGCTATCTTTCCCCTGAAACAACACATGCTTTAGACTGAATTGCTTATAGTTCTAGGTATGAGAAAGAAACATCAAAATGTTATACCACAATGTATATCATTTATTGTTGCATTATATTCTATCATCATAATTTTTATTAATGTAAGCTTATTGAGTTCAAATGCCTTGTTAGCCTTATTTTTCCTCCTTCCCATCCTTTCTTTTTTTCCTCCTCAGTTCTTTCCTCTCTTTATTTCTTTTGAGAATGTAGTTTTTTTTCTTAAAAAATGCCATAGAAAAAATACTAGAATGAATATCTCATGCTGTTAATAGTTATCAGTAGTAACTTGGGGGAATGTAGTGTTTGTTTTGTTAGTTAAATATCCTTTTTTTTTTTTTTTTTGAGACGGAGTCTTGCTCTTGTTGCCCAGGCTGGAGTACAATGGCACGATCTTGGCTCAGTGCAACCTCTGCCTCCTGAGTTCAAGCAACTCTGCCTCAGCCTCTTGAGTAGCTGGAATCACAGGCATACGCTACCATGCCCGGCCAATTTTTGTACTTTTAGTAGAAACGGGGTTTTGTCATGCTGGCCAGGCTTGTCTTGAACTCCTGGCCTCAGGTGATCCATGCACCTCAGCCTCCCAAAGTGCTGGGATTACAAGCGTGAGCCACCACGTCCGGCCTGAATCACTGTCCTTTTATGAAAATACCTTCACATGAGCTGAGGAACCCAGATGAGAAATTGTGGCACCTAGATGTAGCAGAGAATTAAGAAAAGACACATTGAAGATAGTAGGAAAGAGTCAATCCTTTCCCAAGCCTGGGTAGCACAGAGCTGAGACATATGGTCCAGGTGGGGAAAGGAGAGTGAAGTGCCAGCTTTGCTACAGACTCCAGCACCAGGCCTGCCACAATGAAACTTGGCACCAGGCTGACTACCATGGCTCTAGGCTGATACTCATGCACTGAGACTCCAAGATCACCCAATGCTAGGCTAATCTCCATGGCCCCTAGATCTATGCCCACTGCATTCCCCATGTTGGTCCCCATAGTTTCAGGCACCAGGCTCCAACACCAGATTGGTCCCTACAGCCCCAGACTCCAGGTTGGCACCAGTGGATATAGGCTTTAGGTCCACTCACTGCTGGTCCCTACAGCCCCAGGTTCCAGTGAACACAGGTTCCAGGCCTGCTCCAACAGACCCAAGGTCCAGGTCTACCCAAGTAGACCCTGGCACCAGAACTACCCCAGAGGGCCTAGCCTACAGGCTACCACCCACAAACCCAGCCTCCATGATGGCCTCTGAAGAATCAGGCTTTAGGTCTTCCCCAGCACCAGACTAGACTGCTAGACTGATGTTCCACTTTTGTCCTCATGGACCCAGGCACCAGGCCCATCTCAGTACTAGGCAGGCCCCTGTCCTGTGAACACAGGCTCCAAGCCAGACCCTGTGGACCTAGATGCCTAGCACACCCACCTACCTATCTGGGCACCAGCCCTGTCTCTGAGGGCACCAGCAGCAAGACCACCCATAAAGCCCACAGATGACCTACCCAGAGTCTTGATAGGGTGACTGTGAGCAGCATTCCCTGCTGAATCCAGTCTGTAAAGACTGGAATGAGTGCCCGCATTTCAATAATGCAAGGAAGATGAATAATCAGGGAAACATGATACCACCAAAGGACCAAACACCAGTAAACAACCCTAAAGAAATGAAGATCTATGAACATCCTGAAAAAGAATTTGAAATAATTCTTAGAAAAGCTCAGTGACTGCCGGGCGTGGTGGCTCACACCTGTAATCCCAGTACTTTGGGAGGCCGAGGCAGGTGTATCACAAGGTCGGGAGATCAACACCAGCCTGGCTAACATGGTGAAACCCTGTTTCTACTAAAAATACAAAAAAAAAAAAAAAAAATTAGCCAGGCATGGTGGCACACACCTGTAGTCCCAGCTACCTGGGAGGCTGAGGCAGGAGAATCTCTTGAACCCAGAAGGCAGAGGTTGCAGTGAGCTGAGATTGCACCACTGCATTCCAGCCTGGGCAACAGAGTGAGACTCTCAGAAAAAAAAGAAAAGAGCCCAGTGACCTACAAGAGAGCTCAAATAGGCAGCTTTATAAATAATATTAGGAAAATAGTAAACAAACAAAATTAGAAATTTGACAAAGAGATAGAAACCATAAAAAGAACTAGGAAAATTCCGAAGCTAAAAAACACAATGACTGAACTGAAGAATTCCACAGAGAGCTCCAACAACAAAATCAAGCAGAAGAAGTATCCGTGAACCTAAAAATAGGTCATTTAAAATTGCCCAGTAAGAGGAGAAAAAAGAGAAAGAATAAAAAAGAGTAAAGAATATCTATGCCGGGCGCGGTGGCTCACGCTTGTAATCCCAGCACTTTGGGAGGCCGAGGCGGGCGGATCACGAGGTCAGGAGATCGAGACCACGGTGAAACCCCGTCTCTACTAAAAAATACAAAAAATTAGCCGGGCGTGGTGGCGGGTGCCTGTAGTCCCAGCTACTCGGAGAGGCTGAGGCAGGAGAATGGCGTGAACCCGGGAGGCGGAGCTTGCAGTGAGCCGAGACTGCGCCACTGCACTCCAGCCTGGGCGACAAAGCGAGACTCTGTCTCAAAAAAAAAAAATAAAAAAAAAAAAAAAAAAATAAGACTTAAGGGTCACCATCAAGTGGTGAACTAATTAATGCACTATGGAAGCTCCAGAAGGGGCAGAGAAAGGGAAAGGGGCAGAAAAACATAATGACAGAAAGCTTTCCAAATCTCAAGAGGGAACTAAACATCCAGATCCATGAAAGCCAAAAAATCCTAAATAGATTAAATACAAAGAGGTCTTCACCAAGACACACTGCAATTAAATTTTCTAAAGTCAAAGACAAATGCAAAAGCTGCAAGAGAAGAGCAACTTCTATAAGGCTATTAACAGATTTCTCAGCAGAGACCTTGCAGGCCAAGAGAGAATGGCCTGCAAGGTGCTAAAAGAAATAAACTGCCAATGAGGACTACTATACCTGGCAAGGCTGTCCTTCAGAAATGAAGGACAAATAGGGAGTTTCCCAGACATAACAAAGGTGTTCTTACCCCTAGACCTGCCTTACATGAAATGCTAAAGGGCGTTCTTCAGGTTGAAAGGGCCCTAAAAAACAATATGAAAACACAGGAAAGTATAAAACTCAGTGTAAAAGTAAGAACATAGTTAAATTCAGAATACTCTAATTCTATAACAGTGATGCATAAGTCACTTTTAACTCTAGTGTAAAATTTAAAAAAAAGTAATTATAATAATTTGTTCATGGAAACACAATATATAAAAGTTGTAAATTGTGACACCAATAGCACAAGATGTAGAAGTTAAAGTATAGACTTTTGTATGCAGTAAAAGTTAAATTGTTCAAGCTTAAAATAGACTTATAACTATGATCTTTTGTATAAGTCTCATGATAACTCCAAAGTAAAAAACTGTAATACAGAAAATATAAAGAAAAAGAAAAGCAGTCTACCAATATAAAAAAAAATATATAGGAAGGGCCAGGTGCGGTGGCTCACGCCTGTAATCTCAGCACTTTGGGAGGCCGAGGTGGGTGGATCACCTGAGATCGGGAGTTCAAGACCAACCTGGCCCACATGGTGAAACCCCACCTTTACTAAGACTACAAAAATTAGCCAGGCATGGTGTCATCTGCTTGTAATCCTAGCTACTCAGGAGGCTGAGTCAGGAGAACTGCTTGAACCCAGGAGGTAAGGATTGCAGTGAGCCAAGATCGCACCACTGCACTCCAGCCTGGGCAAAAGAGTGAGACTCCGTCCCACTCCCCACCACCCAAAAAAAATCACATAGGAAGACATCAAGAGGAAGAATGGAATAAAGAAATTACAAAACAGTCAGAAAGAAAATAGTAATTCCTTACCTATCAATAATTACTTTAAATGTAAATTAAATTATCCAATCAAAAATACAGTGGTTGAATGGATGCAAAAACAAATAAAATTCAACTATATACTCTCTCTAAGAGTTTCATTTTAGCTTTAAGGACACAGATAGTCTGAAAATAAAGAGATGAAAAAAATATTCTGTGTAATCAGTAACCAAAAGAAAACAGGGAGGCTAAACTTATGTCAGACTACATATATGTATATGTATAATATACATACATACGTATATACATATATATGTGTGTGTGTGTATATATATATATATATATATATATTTTTTTTTTTTTTTTTTTTTTTTTTTTTGAGATAGGTTCTTGCTCTGTCGCCCAGGCTGGAGTGCAGTGGCGCAGGCTCGGCTCACTGCAAGCTCCGCCTCCCGGGTTCACGCCATTCTCCTGCCTCAGCCTCCCGAGTAGCTGGGATAACAGGCACCTGCCACCATGCGAAGCTAATTTTTTGTATTTTTAGTAGAGACGGGTTTTCATCGTGTTAACCAGGATGGTCTCGATCTCCTGACCTCATGATCCGCCCGCCTCGGCCTCCCAAAGTGTTGGGATTACAGGCGTGAGCCACCGTGCTGGCATTTTTTTTTTTTTTTTTGAGACAGAGTTTCATTCTTTCGTCCCAGCCTGGAGTGAAGTGGCGCGATCTTGGTTCACTGCAACCTCTGCCCCCCGAATTCAAGTGATTCTCCTGCCTAAGCCTTCCAAGTAGCTGGGATTACAGTTGTCCGCCACCACACCTAGCTAATTTTTGTATTTTTAGTAGATACGGGGTTTCGCCATGTTGGTCAGGCTGGTCTCAAACTCCTGACCTCAGGTGATCCACCCACCTCGGCCTCCCAAAGTGCTGGGATTACAGGTGTGAGCCCCGGTGCCCGGCCATGTCAAGTAACTTTTTCAAACACAGTGATATAAAACTAGAAATCAGTAACGAGGCAAATTGGAAAATTTGCAAATATATGAAACTTAAGACACTACTGATGGGTTACAAAAGAAATTTTACAGTAGAAAAAAATAATATTGAGACAAAGGAAAATGAAAAAAAATTATGGGATACAACAAACACAGTTCTAAGAGGGGAGTTTATAGAGACAAATGAATGCCTATATTAAGAAAAGAGGAAGATCTCGAATAACCTGTCTTGACGCCACAGGGAACTAGAAAAAGAAGAAGCTAAGCCTAAAGTTACAGAAAAAAGGAAATAATAAAGATCAGAGCAGAAATAAAGGAAATGGAGATGATAAAAATAACAGAAAAATATCAAAGAAAAAATTGGTTTTTTGAAAAGATAAACAAAAATTGACAAACTTTAGCTAAACTATGAAAAAAAGAAGACTCAGCATCATAAATGAAAGAGAAAGCATTATAACAGATACAGAAATATAAAGGATCCTAAGAGACTATTATAAGCAATTACACAACAATATATTGGGTAACCTGAAGAAATAGATAAATTTCTAGAAATATACAATCTACTAAGATTAAATCATGAAGAAAGAGAACATTTGAACAGAACAATAATGAGAGGTTAAATTTATAATCAAAAAGCTACCAACAAAGAAGAATCCAGGACAAGATGGCTTCACTGATTCTACCAAACACTTAAAGAAGAATTAATGCTAATTGCTCTTTGTCAGAAAATTAAAGAGAAGACAAGACTTCCAAACTCATTTTATGAGGCCAGCATTACTCTGATAAAAAAGCCAGGGAAAGAAAAAAGTATAAGCCAATATCCCTGATACAGTCTCAACAAATTAGGTACGGAAGGTGTCTTGGTTTGTTTTCTCTTGCTTATAACAGAAACTGAAACTGGGTAATTTATGAAGAAAAGAAATTTATTTCTCACAGTTATGGAGGCTGAGAAGTCCAAGGTCAGGGTGGTGTATCTGGTGAGTGCCTTCTTGCTGGTAGGAACTCTGTAGAGTCATTAACCAACACAGAACATCGCATGGTGAGGAGCTGAAGATGCTAGCTCAGGTCTCTCTTCCTTTTTTTATGAAGCCACCCGTCTTACTCCCGTGAAAATCCATTAACCCATTAATTCATAAATGAATTAGTCTATTCATGAGGGCTCTGCCCCACCTCTCAGTACTGCCACAGTGAGGATTAAATTTCACCATGAGGGCCCAGACGCGGTGGCTCACGCCTGTAATCCCAGCACTTTGGGAGGCTGAGGCAGGTGGATCATGAAGTCAGGAGATCGAGACCATCCTGGCTAACAGTGAAACCCCGTCTCTACTAAAAATACAAAAAATTAGCCAGGCGTGGTGGCAGATGCCTGTAGTCCCAGCTACTTGGGAGGCTGAGCCAGAAGAATGATGTGAACCTGGGAGATGGAGTTTACAGTGAGCCGAGATCACGCCACTGCACTCCAGCCTGGGTGACAGAGTGAGACTCCATCTCAAAATAAAATAAAATAAATTTCACTATGAGTTTTGGAGGGAAACAATATTCAAACCATAGCAGAAGGAGTGTATCTCAACATAATAAAGACCACATGGGACGAGTTCACAGCTAATATGTCATATTAAATAGTGAAAAACTGATAGTTTTTCTTCTAAGATCAGGAACAAGATAAGGGTGTCCACTCTTGCCCCTTCTATTCAATATAATACAGGAAGTCCTAGCCACAGCAATTATGGGGGAAAATAAAGACAAGCAGATTGGAAAAGAAGGAGAGAAATTGTCTGTTTGCAGATAACATAATCTTGTGTATAGAAAACCCTAACAACTCCACCAAATAACTCTCAGAACTAACACACGGATTCAATAAAGTTACAGAATAAAAATCAACATGCAAAAATCAGTTCCTCCAGCCGTTGCCAGGCTGGAGTGCAGCGGTGTGATCTCAGCTCACTGCAACCTCCCTCCTGGGTTCAAGCAATTCTCCTGCCTCAGCCTCCTGTGTAGCTGGGACTACAGGTGTGTGCACCATGCCCGGCTAATTTTTTGTATTTTTAGTAGAGGCAGGGTTTCACTATGTTAGCCAGGATGGTCTCGATCTCCTGATCTCGTGATCCACCCGCCTCAGCCCCCCAAAGTGCTGGGATCATAGGCGTGAGCCACTGCGCCTGGCCAATCAGTTGCATTTTTATTCACTAACAATGAGCTATCAATAAAAAGAAATTAACAACACAATCCCATTTGCAATAGCATCAGAAAGAATAAAATACTCAGGAATAAGTTTAACCAAGGAGATGAAATATCTGTACACTGAAAATGATAAAACATTGATGGATGCTGTTGAACAAGACACAAGTAAATGGAAACATATTTCACTTTCATGGATTGGAGATACTAATATTGTTAAAATGTTCATACTAAGAGCAATCAGGAGATTCAGTACAATTCATATCAAAATTCCAATGGCATTTTTTCACAGAAATAGGAAAAGCAATCCTAAAATTTGTATGGAACCACAAAAGCCTCAAATAGCAAAAGCAATCATAGGCAAAAAGGAATAAAGCAAGAGGCATCACACTACTTTATTTCAAAATGTACTACAAAGCTAACATAATCAAAACAGAATGGCGCTGATATAAAAATGCACATGTAAACCAATACAACAGAAGTGAGAGCCCAGAAATGAATCTATGCATTTTTGGTCAATTGATCTTTGACAAAGATACCAAGAAGACACAATGGGAAAAGGGCAATCTCTTTAATAAATACAAATATTTTACATTATGATTAAGTCCAGTTTATGTGTTTTTCTTTTGTTGCTTGAGCTTTTAGTGTCACATCTAAGAAACTGTTACCTACTACAAGGTCATGAAGATTTATTGTTATATTTTCTTCTAACAGTTTTATACCTTTAGCTCTTAAATTTAGGACTTCATTTTGAGTACATGTTTGTTATGTGGTATGATGTAGGGGCCCACATTCACTCTTTTGCATGTAGGTATCTCACTGTCCCAGAACCACTTTAAAAAATTTTTTATTTTTAATAGACACATAATGATAGTACCTATTTATGTGGTAAAATGTGATGTTTTGATACCTGTATACATTGTACAGTGATCAAATAAAGGTAATTAGCATACTCATCACCTCAAATATTTATCATTTATTTTTGGTAGGAACATGCAAAATCCTCTCTTCTTGCTCTTTTGAGATATACAATACTTTTTTGTTGATTATAGTCACCCTACTGTGCTATAGGACACCAGAACTTTTTCTTCCTTTCTAATTGTAACTTAGTACTTGTTAACCATCCTCTCCCCTTTCTCCCTTACCTCTACTCTCCCCAGTTTCTGGTGACCATTGTTCTATTCACTACTTCTATAAGATTAACATGTTTAGATTATGCATATGAGTAAGAACATGTGGTATTTGTCTTTCTGTGCCTGGCTTATTTCACTGAACATAGTGTCTCCAAGTTTATCCATGGTGTAACAAATGACAACATTTCCTTCCTTTTTATGGCTGGATAGTATTCCACTATATTATATCACATTTTCTTTATCCATTCGCCCATTGTTGGATGCTTAGATTGATTCCATATCTTGGCTATTGTGAATAGCCAATTAATGCAATAAACATGAGAGTGCAGATGTCTCTTCGAATACTGATTTCATTTCCTTCAGATATATAGCCAATAGTGGGATTGTTGGATCATATGATAGTTCTATTTTTAATTTTTCAGGAACCTCCATACTGTTTCCCATAATGGCTATACTAATTTACATTCCCACCAACAGTGTATTAAGGGTTCTCTTTTCTCCACATAATTGCTAACACTTGTTATCTGTTGTCTTTTTGATAACAGCCATTCTAACTGGAGTGAGGGGATGTCTCATTGTTTTGATTTGCATTTCTATGGTCATTAGTGACCAGGGTCATTATCCCTGATGATAAGTGATAGTTAGCATTTTTTAATATGTCTGTTGGCCATTTGTATGTCTTCTTTTGGAAAATGCCTGTTAAGTTCTTTCGGCCATTTTTTAAATGAGGTGGTTTATTTTTTGCTTGTTGATTTAAGGTCATTATATATTCTGAATAGTAATGCCTTGTCAGTGTATAGTTTCAAATATTTTCTCCCATCCTGTAGGTTGCCTCTTCACTCTGCTGATTGTTTTCTTTGCTGTGCAGAAGCTTTTTAGTTTGGCATATCTCATTTGTCTATGTTTGGTTTTGTTGCCTGTGTTTTGAGGTCTTATCAAAAAAATCCTTTCCTAGTCCAATGTCAGGAAGCATTTTCTCTATGTTTTCTTCTGTAGTTTCATAGTCTTGGGTCTTATATTTAAGTTTTTAATTCATTTTGAGTTGATTTTTTGTATGGTGAAATATAGGGGTACAGTATTCTTCTGCATATGGATATCCAGTTTCCTCAGCACAATTTATTAAAGAGATTGTCCTTTTCCCAATGTGTGTTCTTGGCACCTTTGTCCAAAATCAGTGGGCTGTAGATGTGTGGATTTATTTCTGGGCTCTGTATTCTGTTCCACTGTTTTTTTTTTGCCTGTTTTTCTGCCAGTACGTGCTGTTTTGGTTACCGTAGGCTTGTAATATATTTTGAAGTTAGGCAGTATCATGCCTCCAGCTTTGTTGTTGTGGGGCTTTTTTTGCTCAAGATTAGTTTGGTTATTCAGAGTTTTTTGTCATTCTGTATGAATTTCAGGATTGCTTTTCTATTTCTGTGAAGGAAATCATTGGAAATTTGACAGAGATTACAGCGAATCTCTACATACTTTGGTATAATATGGACATTTTAACAATATTAATTCTTCCAATCTATGAACATGGATATCTTTCTATTTATTTGTGTCCTCTTCAATTTCTTTCATTAGTATTCTAGTTTTTACCTCTCTGGTTAACTTTATTCCTAGGTATCTTATAGATTTTTGTAGCTATTATAAATGGAATTGTTTTATTTTATTTCTTTTTCAGATTGTTCACTATTAAGGTATAAAAATGCTATTGATTTTTGCATATTTACTTTGTACCCTGCAACTTTAGTGAATTCACTTATTAGTTCTACCAGTTTTTTGGTAGAGTCTTTCGGTTTATCTCTACATAAGATCATATTGTCTGCAAACAGACAATTTGACTTCCTCCCTTCCAGTTTGGAAGACTTTTTTTTTTCTTTTGTGTAATGTCTATGGCTATGACTGCCAATATTATGTTGAATAGAAGTGATGAAAGTGTGTATTCTTGTCTTTCTCCAGATCTTAGAGAAAAAGCTTTTATCTTTTCTCTATTCAGTATGATGTTAGCTATGGGTTTGTCATATATGGCCTTTATTGCATTGAGCTATGAAACTTCTATACACATAATTTGTTGAGAGGTTATGTTTATCATGAAGGATGTTGAAGTTTGTTTCTTTAGTCTCTATTTCTGCTCCAATCTTTATTATTATTTTTTTCTTCTGCTTTTTTAGGTTTTAGCTTTTCTTGTTCCATCTGTGCAATGTTAGGTCATTTATTTGAGATCATTCTTCATTTTTGATGTAGGTGTTTATTGCTGTAAACTTCTGTCTTAGAACTGCTTTCACTGTACCCCATAGATTTTGGTATGTGTGTTGTGTTTCTATTTTTGTTTGTCTCATAAAATTTTTTAATTTCACTTTTAATTTCTTCATTGACTCATTGGTTATTCAGAGACACCTTGTTTGATATCCATGTATTTGTAAAGTTTCCACAGTTCCTCCTATTATTGATTTCTAGTTTTATACTATTTTTACCAGAAAAGATACTCCATATGATCTATAGCTTCCTAAATTTGTTAAGACATGTTTTGTGGCCTAACATATGACCTACCCTGGAGAATGTTCCATGTAAAGTTGAGAATAATGTATACGCCATGACTTCGGGGGTTAGGATTTCAACATATAAATCATGGGGAACATAAACATCAAGTCAATTGCAGTCGCATTTCCTTATAATCCTTTTTAGTTCTGTAATGTTGCTAGCAATATTATCTCTTTTATTCCTGCTGTGGTCTGAATGCTTGTGTCTTGCCAAAATTCGTATGTTGAAAACCTGATCACTAACATAATAGTGTTAGGATGTAAGGCCTTAGGGAGATGATTAGATCATGAGGTCAGGATGGGTTTAGTGCCCTTATAAGAAAGGTTCCAGAGAGCTGGTTTCCCATTTTCAGCATATAAGGGCACAGCAAGAAAGTACTATCCATGAACCAGAAAATAGGTCCTCACCAAACACTAAATCTGCCTGTTTTGATACTAGGTTTCCTTGTCTCCAAAACTGTGAGGAATACATTTCTGTTGTTTTTAAGATATGCAGTCTGTGGTAGTTTTTTAGAGCAACCCAAACAAACTAAGACAATTCTGAATTTTGATAACTTGGGTTTTCTCTCTTTTTCTTTTGGTCAGTTTAGATAAAGTTTTGTCAATTTTGTTGATCTTTTCAAAAAGCTACATTTGGGCTTCATTAATTTTCATTAATTGTCTCTATTTTTTAATTAATTTCTGCTTCAATCTTTATTTCTTCTGCTTGCTTTAAATTTATTCTTTTTTAATATCTGAAGGTGATTATGAATTTCAAATCTTTCTTAATTTTTAAATATAGATGTTTATAGGCATAAATTTGCCTCCAAACACTGCTTTACCTGCTCTCCATAAGTTTTGATATTTTGTGTTTTCATTTTTATTCATTTCAAAGTGTTTTTGAATTTGCCTCATGATTTTTTTGACCAATTGATTATTTTGAAGTGTGTGGTTTAATATCTACTATTCGTGCATCCCTCAAATTTCTTATTTATTTTCTCATTTTGTTATTGATTTCTTTATTCCAGTGTGACCAGATAATAAAGTTTGTATGATTTCAATTATTTTAAGTGTGTTGAGGCTTTTATTGTTGCCTACCATATAGTCTGTCTTGGAGAATGTTTCATTTTCATTTGAGAATAATGTGTCTTATCTAGGTATAGAGTGTTCTATGGGTATCTATTAGGTATAATTGGTTTATAATGTTGGTCAAGTCTTCTGTTTCCTTGTTGGTCATCCTCATAGTTGTTTCTCCATTGGTTGAAAGTGGACCATGAAGTCTCTGAATATTGTTGTTGAATATCTATTTCTTTATGTCTGTGTCTCCCTTCAATTTTGTTAACTTTTCTTCATGTATATTGGGACTGTTTTTAGGTGAATATGTGGTTATAAATGTTATATCTTCCTAAGGATATCTTTTTATTATTAAAGATGTCCCTCTTTCTTTCTTATAGCATTTTTTAAAGTTCTATATGTCTAATATTAGTACAGACATTTCAGCAACCTTATGGTTGCTATTTGCATGATACATTGTTTCCATCCTTTTACTTTCAATCTATTTGTATCTGTAAATCTAATGTGTGTCAACTCTAGACAGCATATAGTTGGTTCTTGTTTTTTCATCCAGTTTGATAATATCTGCCATTTTATTGAGGATTTTTTTTTTTTCTTTAGACGGAGTCTTGCTTTGTCGCCCAGGTTGGAGTGCAGTGGTGCAATCTCGGCTCACTGCAACCTCCACCTTCAGGTTCAAGCAATGCTCCTGCCTCAGCCTCCTGAGTAGCTGGAACTACAGGCACATGCCACCACGCCTGGCTAATTTTTGTATTTTTAGTAGAGATGGGGTTTCACCATGTTGGCCAGGATGGTCTCTATCTCCTGGCCTTGTGATCCACCCACCTCGGCCTCCCAAAGTGCTGGGATTACAGGCATGAGCCACCATGCCCAGCCTTATTGAGTTATTTAATTCACTTACATTTAGTGTTACTATTGGTAAAACAGATTTAATTCTTCCATTTTTTGTTTTCTGCCTCGTGTCTTTTAGTTCCTTTGTTGTTTACTTTTGTATTAATAAATATTGTCTAGTGTTATACTTTTTATTTAACAATTTTTTAAAGTTTTTTTGTTTTTTAGTGGTTGCTCTAAGACTTGTCACATGCATCTTAACTTATCAGAACCTACTACAAAGTTTTACTGACAATTCCAGTAAGATATGGAAATTTACCCCTGCATAGTTTTTCTTTTTCTGCCTTTTGCTGCAGTTATCGTTACATATATTACATTTAAACATGTTACAAATGCAGCAATACATTGTTATAAGTATTAATTTATATAATTTTATGTCTTTTAAAGAATCAGAGAGCAAAAGAGAGTGAATGCTTATAGTTTTTGTTGTATTAATCATCTTATTTAGCATTTCTTCTCTTTGTTTATCTTGTAGATTTGGGTTATCATCTGGTATCACATCCTTACTCCAATACTGCTTTGCTCACACCCATATTCTTTGTAATATTATTGGTTTATATGTGTTATAGGCATAACAATGAAATTATAAGCACACTGTTTTATTCATTTGTTTTGTAGATCAATTAAGAGAAGAATTAGTATGCATTTATACTAACTTTACAACTACATAATTACCTTTAACCATGCTCTTTTTCTCTATTTTGCTTCCTTTTTTTCTTTTTTAGATGGGGTCTTGCTCTGTCACCCAGGCTGAAGTCAGTGGCATGATCTTGGCTCACTGCAACCTCTGCCTCCCGGGTTCAAGCGATTATCCTGCCTCAGCCTCCTGAGTAGCTGGGACTACCGGCACGTGCCATCATGCCCGGCTAAATTTTGTATTTTTAGTAGAGACAGGGTTTCACCATATTGGCCAGGCTGGTCTCAAACTACCGACCTCGTGATCTGCCCACCTCAGCCTCCCAAGTGCTGAGATTACAGGCGTGAGCTACTGTGCCTGGCCTCTCTTTTGCTTCTTATAAAATATGGTTTGAGGCCACTTGCTTTCATCCTGAGGAAGTTCCCTTAGTGAACCCCCTTTGCAAAAATTATATCAGCGGCAAAATTAGACAGTGAAAAAGATCTGATCTAGCCCACCTGTCCTCTTGCCTTTAGCTTTCAAGCTGCCTCAATCATTCCTGGGCTTAGGCTGAGCTAACTTTGGAAGGTTGTTTGTTTTTTGTTTGTTTGTTTTGTTTTGTTTTGTTTTTGAGACCACTCCCAGCTAATTTTTGTATTTTCAGTAGAGACGGGGTTTCACCATCTTGGCCAGGCTGGTCTTGAACTCCTGACCTCATGATCCACCCTCCTCGGCCTCCCAAAGTGCTAGGATTACAGGTGTGAGCCACCGTGCCTGGCCAGAAGATTGTTTAAATAACAGACCTTCCCCCAAACTCATGTGCTTTTATAAAGTTAATGAAAGGCCGTCAGGCTAGGGGGCAGAGAGGAGACTGATTCTGCCAAGGTATAGACATAGATTGCCAACTATTCCTGCAGATAATACTACTATTGCAGATTGGCCTTTTGGGATATCTTTTCAGTTTTTTTTTCACGTCTAACACTACCTGGACCCTCCAACCCTGCTCCTGTGGCCCCACCTAGAAGCGATTCAGTACAAGAGGATAGCTTTGACCCCCTTTGATTTCATCTCCACCCCAACCAATCAGCACCAAGCCTAGCGACCTCCACCCCTTCACCCAAACTGCCTATGTAAAATCCCTAATTTAGAAGCTTTAGAGGAGAATTATTGCAGTACTAACTCCATCTTCCGTGTGGTGTGGCTGGCCTCATGTCTAATTAAACTCTTTCTTTACTGCAATACCATGGTCTTCTTTGTGCAGGAGGCAGGAGGAACCCTTTGGGCAGTTACATTAGTATTTCTTATAAGATAGGATCACGAGCAATTCTGTCAGTTTTTGTTTGTCTGGGATTGTCCTTGTTTCATCTTCATTGTGCCGCTTTTAAGATGTTCTTTTTGGGCCGGGCGCAGTGGCTTACGCCTGTAATCCCAGCACTTTGTGAGGATGGGGTGGGTGGATCACGAGGTCAGGAGGTCAAGACCAGCCTGGCCAACATAGTGAAACCCTGTCTCTACTAAAAATACAAAAAATTAGCTGGGCGTGGTGGTGGGCGCCTGTAATCCCAGCTACTCTGGAGGCTGAGGCAGGAGAATCCCTTGAACCTGGGAGGCGGAGGTCGGAGTGAGCCGAGATTGCGCCATTGCACTCCAGCCCAGGCGACAGCGCAAGACTCCATCTCAAAAAATAAATAAATAAATAAATAAAAATAAGTTATTTTTGTCTTTGACTTTCAACCGTTTAACTATGATGTTTCTATGTATAGCGCTCTGCTTTTCCTACTTGGAGCTTGTTAACCCTCTTGGATATATATATTGTTTTTCCTCAAATTTGGGAAATTTTTAGTTATTATTTCTTTAAATAGTTTTTTCCTACTCTTCTGGTAATCCTATTATATGTATGTTGGTGAGTTTCTTAGTGTCACACATTCCTCTGGGACTCTTTTTATTTTTCTTTATTCTTTTTTTCTTTCTGCTTTTTGGATATTATTCTCTATTAGCCTGCCTTCATGCTTCATGTTTGCTCATTTCTTCTTCTGCCAGTTCAAATCTGTAGTTGAGCCCTATAGTGATTTTTGAATTTTGATTCCAGTCAGTACTTTCAACCTTTCAACTTCAGGATTTCTATTTGGTCTTTTTTTTTTTTCTTGAGATGGAGTTTTGCTCTTGTTGCCCAGGCTGGAGTACAATGGTGTGATCTCGGCTCCCTGCAAACTCTGCCTTCCGGGTTCAAGCAATTCTTCTGCCCCAGCCTCCCAAGCAGCTGGGATGACAGGCATGCGCCACCATGCCTGGCTAATTTTATATTTTTAGTAGAGACTGGGTTACTCTATGTTGGTCAGGCTGGTCTCGAACTCTTGATCTTAGGTGATCTGCCCACCTGGGCCTCCAAAAGTGCTGAGATTACAGGCGTGAGCCACTGTGCCTGGCCTGGTCCTTTTTTTTTTTTTTTAAAGATAATTTATTTTTAATATATTATCTCTTTAATGAGATATTACCATTATACATTTCTTTTTTTTTTTTTTTTTTTGAAACGGAGTCTCGCTCTGTCACACAGGCTGCTGGAGTGCAGTGGCACGATGTCGGCTCACTGCAAACTCTGCCTCCTAGGTTCACACCATTCTCCTGCCTCAGCCCAAGTAACTGGGACTACAGGCACTCGCCACCACGCCTGGCTAATTTTTTTCGTATTTTTAGTAGAGACGGGGTTTCACCGTGTTAGCCAGGATGGTCTCGATCTCCTGACCTCATGATCCGACTGCCTCGGCCTCCCAAAGTCCTGGGATTACAGGCGTGAGACACCACGCCCGGCGCTGTGTGTGTACACCACACATTTTTGTTGCTTTTCGTGTCTCTTTTTTTTCTTTCTATAAACTAGACACTTAAATAATATATTGTAGCAATTGTGGATATAATTGTCCCTCATTTCATGGTGCTTGTTATTATTTGCCTGTTTTTTCGTTTAGCTTCTGATGGCACTATTTTAGTGGGAAGCCTTTGATGTTGCTCCTTAGAGGGCGCAACCTTGGGCATGGGAACATTCAGCTGAGATGAGAGCAGCTTTAGCAGTGCTCTCTTTGACTCTTTCCTTCATCACACCCAGCTGTTAGCCTTCTTTAATTGCTGACTGATTGCCTTTTTATATTTAAGATGCCCTTGGGCTAATTTTTGTATTTTTAGTAGAGATAGGGTTTCACCATGTTGGCCAGGCTGGTCTCGAACTCCTGATCTCAGGTGATCCGCCTGACTCGGCCTCCCAAAGTGCTGGGATTACAGGCCTGAGCCACAGTGCCCAACCTCTTTTACTTTCTTAATAAACTTGTTTTCACTTCACTCTATGGACTCGCCCTGAATTCTTTCTTGCGTGATATCCAAGAACTCTCTCTTGGGGTCTGGATCAGGACTGCTTTCCTGTAGCAAAGGCAGTGTCACAAAACAAGCTACTGCAATGGGCAAATGGAGCCTAATCCCATGGTGAAGCTCTGGAAAGCCATGGAACACATGTGTAAAAGACTGATTCTATTGAGGACATGATGCCAGCTGTGTTGTGACCCCACACAAGTGAGTCACTGCTTCAGGTCTGTTCCTGGAGACCATCAATTTGCGGGTACTTCTGGCTTGCCATGTTCTCCAGCCAAGTCTGAGGGCAGCTCTCTGATGCAAATGCATTAACTAGCTGTCAGAAAACCTGCTGGCTTGCATGGAAAGTATGGTTCTGGACAGTGTGTCAACAGTGCCTGCTATACTGGGGAATTTTTCAAACAAAGCAGCCCATGTCCTCCTCTTCCCCTCACTCACTACCCTGAGTCCTGATCACCATTATGTACGGCAGAACAAAGAAGAGGTGTAGGTAGACATATTTTCTTCATAAAGATGCCCCAATGATGAATAGCCTATTTTTATTGGTTATGACCATAGAAATGAAATGGAAAAGCTTCCACTGGGCCCGAAAGAGGCCACAGTGGGACTGGGAGACTGGAGAGGAGAGAAAAATCCTTTCTAAGGATTCTTGGAGGAATATGGTCGTGGGTCAATAAGAAATGAATTAAAAGATTGTTGGAATGGAGGTAAAAATGGCAGAAATTCTTCTTGTCCAATTAGCACTTTTTGTCTTGTGACATAAAGTAACATTAAGCATTCTAAGAAAAAGAAGTGAAGATTGTGGGTATGAGAATTAAGATTTATGAAGTGATTTTGTAAGTTGGTGTAAGGTTAAACAGTCTAGAGACTCAAAGGTGCTGGAATGGAGGGAAGCACTCCAATGTACAAGCATGGAATTAGGCCAAATAGGTAAGAGAAGTCACAAAGGGCCTAATATAAGAATAAGAATATAGAAGGGATAAGAGATCATCTGATGCCAATGATAATGGCCATGAATGTGGGAGGAAAAGAGCAGGAAGAAAGCACTAGACAGAGGTAAAGCCTTGAGATTTAATCTTCAAAGTGGAGCAATTTAGAGAAGACAGATGATTGAAGTGAAGTAGAGATAAAAGGTTTTGGAAATACAGAGATTGAGAAATTATGAGGTCAGGCTTTCCAATTATTAATTAATTTATTTATTTTTGAGACAGAATCTCGCTCTGTCGACCAGGCTGGAGTGCAGTGGCACGATCTTGGCTCACTGCAACCTCTGCCTCCCAGGTTCAAGTGATTCTCCTGCCTCAGCCTCCTGAGTAGCTGAGATTACAGGTGCCTGCCACCACGCCCAGCTAATTTTCGTATTTTTGGTAGAGACGGGGTTTCTAGTCTCAAACTCCTGACCTCGGGTGATCCACCCACCTCAGCCTCCCAAAGTGCTGGATTACAGGTGTGAGCCACCGTGCCTGGCCTCCAATTATTTATTTATATATATTATGGCAGATGATGGAAGAAAAAAATTTCAACTTTAGTCTAAATTAAATTATAAAAGGAGATGATGTGCAATGTTTGTAAGTGGGAGATGTTGCATTAAAGATTGGGAAAGGGGCCAGGTGCAGTGGCTCATGCATGTAATCCCAGCACTTTGGGTGGCTGAGGTGGGTGGATCACAAGGTCAAGAGATTGAAACCATCCTGGCCAACATGGTGAAACCCCGTCTCTACTAAAAATACAAAACTTAGGCCGGGCACGGTGGCTTACGCCTGTAACCCCAGCACTTTGGGAGGCCGAGGCAGGAGGATCACGAGGTCAGGAGATTGAGACCATCCTGGCTAACACGGTGAAACCCCGTCTCTACTAAAACTACAAAAAATTAGCCAGGCATGGTGGCGGGCACCTGTAGTCCCAGCTACTCTGGAGGCTGAGGCAGGAGAATGGCATGAACCTGGGAGGTGCAGCTTGCAGTGAGCCAAGATCGTGCCACTGCACTCCAGCCTGGGCGACAGAGTGAGATTATGTCTTAAAAAAAAAAAAAATTAGCTGGGCATGGTGGTGCGCACCTGTAGGCCCAGCTACTCGGGAGGCTGAGGCAGGAAATCACTTGAATCCTAAATTGTGCCACTGCACTCCAGCTTGGCAACAGAGCGAGACTTCGTCTAAAAAAAAAAAAAAAAGGATTTGGAAATGATGCCATATTTTTCAGAGTTATGTGTTGGGTCAAAATTATTTTGATATTCAATAGAGATATCAGTCTTTTTTTTTTTTTTTTTTTTTTTTTTTTTTTTTTTTTTTGAGAAGGAGTCTCACTCTGTCACCCAGGCTGGAGTGCAGTGGTGTGATCTTGGCTCACGGCAACCTCCGCTTTCTGGGTTCCAGCGATTCTCCTGCCTCACCCTCCCGAGTAGCTGGGACTACAGGCACGTGCCAACATGCCTGACTAAGTTTTGTATTTTTAGTAGAGATGAGGTTTCACCATATTGTCAGGCTGGTCTTGAACTCCTAACCTCATGATCCGCCTGCCTCGCTCTCTCAAAGTGCTGGGATTACAGGTGTGAGCCACCGCGCCTGGCCTTTTTTTTTTTAATTTTTTTAATTTTTTTGAGACAGAGTCTCGCTCTGTCACCAGGCTGGAGTGCAGTGTCACGATCTCGGCTCACTGCAACCTCCGCCTCCTGGGTTCAAGCGATTCTCCTGCCTCATTCTTCTGAGTAGCTGGGACTACAGGTGTGCACCACTACACCCAGCTAATTTTTGTATTTTTAGTAGAGACGGGGTTTCACCATATTGGCCAGGATGTTCTCGATCTCTTGACCTCGTGATCTGCCCGCCTCTGCCTCCCAAAGTGCTGGGATTACAGGCATGAGCCACCACACCCGGCCCATCTGTCTTATTTAGTGTTATTCACATCTTTAGTCTTCCTGACTCACAGAGAAGAACTTAACTAAATAAGTCCTTTTGTTTCAACCATTATCTAAAATTTGCTTATCTGAACGATAACTATTAAAATCTTATAGTAAGCTCCTATTCATAAAGTTAAACTGGCACTTGATGAATTCATTGGAGTTGACTGCACAACTCATTCTATTTCCATGAATTATTTGTTCCACTGTGGAAACAGTAGTTTTAATATCCAGTCTAAGGAGGTGGGTTAGGAAGGAAGTAATATTTTATAATTGTAGCTCTCAGCAACATAATTATTCAGAATTACCAGTTAAACAATCAATTAATGGGCCAGGCCCAGTGGCTCATGCTTGTAATTCCAGCACTTTAGGAGGCCGAGGCGGGTGGATCACGAGGTCAGGAGATGGAGACCATCCTGGCTAACATGGTGAATCCCCGTCTCTACTAAAAAAAAAAAAAAAAAAAAAAAGTAGCTGGGCGTGGTAGCAGGCGCCTGTAGTCCCAGTTACTCTGGAGGCTGAGGCAGGAGAATGGAGTGAACCCAGGAGGTGGAGCTTGCAGTGAGCCGAGATTGCGCCACTGCACTCCAGCCTGGGCGACAGAGCAAGGATTAATGAAGTATAGCCTGCATTTTAATAACTATTTTAGGAAGTTCTGCATCCTAGAAAACCATATTCTAGGCAGACTTAGAAATATAATAAAAGTATTTATTGAGCACCTACTATGTATCCAAGTAGTTAACATATATTAACTCTAGTTGGTGGCAGTACAAAGTGGGCATTTGGTTTTCTGTGCAAATGTGACTTGAAGCCGTTACCTCCCAACCCCAGCCAACTTGACATCCCTATGTCTCTGCTATATGGAAATCCCCCACTCAGCCCCCCACCCCACCCCCCTACCCCCCTACCCCCCTACCCCCTCCCACTCCCTCACCCCACCCCTCTGTCAAAACGGACCTATCAGCTCTCTGTAAAACAGACCAATCGGCTCTCTGTAAAATGGACCAATCAGCAGGATGTGGGTGGGGCCAGATAAGAGAATAAAAGCAGGCTGCCGGAGTCAGCAGTGGCAACCGGCTGGGGTCACCTTCAGCAGTGTGGAAGCTTTGTTCTTTCGCTCTTTGCAATAAAGCTTGCTGCTGCTCACTCTTTGGGTCCACACTGCCTTTATGAGGTGTAACACTCACGGCGAAGGTCTGCAGCTTCACTTCTGAAGCCAGAGAGACCGTGAACCCACCAAGAGGAAGGAACAACTCCAGACGTGCCGCCTCAAGAGCTGTAACACTCACCGCGAAGGTCTGCAGCTTCACTCCTGAAGCCAGCGAGATCACGAACCCACCAGAAGGAAGAAACTCTGAACACATCCGAACATCAGAAGGATCAAACTCCGGACACGCCGCCTTTAAGAACTGTAACACTCACCGCGAGGGTCCGTGGCTTCATTCTTGAAGTCAGTGAGACCAAGAACCCACCAATTCTGGACACATAGCTACAGTGGTTCAAATTTATACCATGAAGGGTAAGGTCAGTGAAAGGCTATAAAAAATAAACTATTTAATACTAAATTTTGTTAAGTTGCCATTTTTTTGAAAAGTGTCTACTACATTTTTATCATAGTATCACTCAACCAGATAGACATGAACAAATTTAGATTAAAGACAGATTCAAAGTAATATAACTACTGGCTTTGCTTTAACTTCCAAAGCAACCCTTTTTACCTTTAAGCCTTTCACAGGATGATTATGAAAATCAATGGAAAAATGTATGTAAAAGCTCCTTGTGAGCCAGAAGCTTCTTTCCAGGTGCTGTGAATACTCAGCTCAATCACTGAGAGGTAAGAGGACTCATGACCACACACACTGTTCATCAGAAATGGCGCCTCTTCTCCTTCAGGATTCAGTGTGGTTTAAACTCTTTAACCTCTGTCTACCTCAATCTAATGACTGCAGCGTATCTCTGGATTGCTTGGGCATTGAATTACTTCTAGAAAGAGGAAGAAAGATGTGTGATATGTTTGTAGTTGGGTAGTGATAGTGGTGTACACAGAGTGGAAAAGGGAGAAGAGCAGTAAGGCTTTATTTTTGCCTGGACAACATGGTGAAACCCCATCTCTACTAAAAATACAAAAATTAGCTGGGCCGTGGTGGTGTGTGCCTGTAATCCCAGCTACTCTGGAGGCTGAAGCAGGAGAATCACTTGAACCTGGGAGGCGGAGATTGCAGTGAGCTGAGATCCCACCACTGCACTCCAGCCTGAGCGACAGAGTGAGATTCCATCTCAAAAAAAAAAAAAAAAAAGTAAAATGCAACAATACCTAGACAACCAGTACTAGGGAGGCTGAGGTAGGACAATCGCTTGAACCTGGGAGGCAGAGGTTGCAGTGAGCCGAGATCACGCCATTGCGCTCCAGCCTGGGCGACAAAAGCGAAACTCTATCTCAAAAATAAATAAATAAATAAAGACCTTTTTTTAAATGATAGCATATATTTCCCCCCGACCCACTAGGTAGCAGGATGTCCCCTCCTTTAAACTCATGTGGCATTTTTTCCATCCTTCTTTTCAGGTGCGTACAGTATTCTAATGGCTATTTCTCCTATTAAATCTGGGAATGTTGAGAGCCCAATAAATATTTGTCACATAAATGAAAAGGCTGTTCCAAAATTCAACGGTTTCAGGACTAACCAACTGACACCCAGAGCCAAAGTGAATAGTGGGATATAATGGCCATTGAATGATTTCAAAAGCTCTCATTAAACATTTTGTCGTTGTTGTTGCTTTTTCAGGCACCTTGTTAGATACAAAGCAACCAACAGGATTTACAATGTACAGTCCGTGCTTTTGTGGAATTACGAATGTAGTAAGGCAAGTAGACTTATAATAACACAATTATACCAAGGTAGGAAACCATGGAAGACTTAAAATTAGGGGAATCATGTGAACTGAGTCTTGAAAGATTAGCAGTATTTTTCTAGGCAAAAGAGTGAAGGGAAAGGCATTTCATATAGGGAACAGCCTGTGCAAAGATATGGAAGTATGCAACAGCATGGTTCATTCAGAGAACTGAAAGTATAGCTAACTAGTGGAAGTTGGGGGAAAAACACAAACACCTCAAATGCCTACTAAGCTGCCTGCATGTCTCCATTTTTCTTGATTATAATTGGGGATTTTAGAGTGTGGTAGATTAAATTATTGACCGCATTCTTTCTCTCTCCCTGTATCTGCTGCTTTGCCCTTTGCCACTCTAAAGCAAAGTGTCTATCCCAGCGGCTTTACTTTGGTCAATGGGATGTGAGTAGATTTAAGGCATTTCATATACTTGAAATGTCTTTGAGGAGGAGGGCTTGCCCTCTTGTACCTCTGCTCTTCTGCTCTTCTTACGCAGAAAGCTTCCCTTGGTAGCTGCTGTTTCTTTTGCTGAGACCCCAGAGTGAACACAGTGGAGGCCGGGCACTGTGGCTTTTGCCTGTAATCCCCAACACTTTGGAAGGCCGAGGTGGGTGGATCACTTGAGGTCAGGAGTGAGACCAGCCTGGCCAACATGGTGAAACCGTCTCTACTAAACGAGTATTAGCTGGCGTGGTGGCACTTGGCAGGGTGGCTGAGGCAGGAGACTCACTCGAACCCGGAAAGGTGAGGAGCAGTGAGCCAAGATGGCGCCACTGCACTCCAGCCTGGGCGACAGAGCGAGACTCCATCCCAAAACAAACAAACGAACAAACAACACCCAAGGGAGGAGAGCCTCACCATCTGACCCACACATCTAGAAGTGAAATAAATACTTATTACCACATGCCACTGAGATTTTGTGTTTCTTTTTTATGCAGTGTTGTTACAATAGTATTTTGGAGTATGAGACTTAAGTGTATTTGTTCACTGGTTTCGTAATACTGACCCCTGAAATCACACAGCTCTCCAGACTCAGTTACAACAGATTTGGCACTCAGGGACTGAGCCTGTTCCCTTGAAACAGGAGGAGAGCAGAATGGCTATATTAATGAGCTGATCCCAAAGGCAGACCCGCGAGAAGTGGGGAGATATGTATATCCTGTTTCCACTCTTAGCTAATAATATCCATCTATTAAATGAAGTAATTAATGCCTACTTTTCAGAGTTCTATGTGGGTTTAATTAAGTCTATGTATAAAGCACAAATACAGTGCCTGATATTGACTGGGTTCAATATAAATTCTTCTCATTCTTTCCCTACCGTATCCTGTGTCTGTGTCTTTTTTTATATATTATTTTTTCTTTTTATTTTCTTCTTTTTAATTGTCTTGCTATTCCTCCATCTTTAAATTACCCTAAATTAATGGTACTACATACTGTGTTCTATTATACTACCTTTATGCTCTTTTTCTTAATTAACAAATCCAGTGCACAAAACATTTATTCCCTTCTATAAACATACATCAAGCTGAATTAAATTTGTGTGTGTGTGTGTGTGTGTGTGTGTGTGTGTATAACAAGATCTCACTCTGTCACCAGGATGGAACAGCTTACTGCAGCCTTGACCTCCCAGGCTCAAGGGACCCTCCCACCTCAGCCTCCTGAGTAGCAGGGACTACAGACCCATGCCAAAATATTCATCCCACAACGGCAATAACGTTTGCTTCTTTTAAGGACCTGTTTCTCCAGTCTTCCCATATTTAGTAATGCCAAGGAATAATAGACTGAGAAGCATTAATAACACTGACAGGTTTATGTAGCAATGCCTGAAGGTGGAAAAGGAAGAGAAATTGGAATATAGTGTGCATTTTAGCCAGATTAGAGGGAGCTTTTCATTTGAAAGATTTAGACAGGTTTTTTGTTTTTTTTTTTTTTTTTTGAAATGTACTCCTGACTGTTGCAAATACTAATTTCCACTTTGTGGAACTTGTGACTTGATCTGTCTCTGGTCTGTGTGGCTGGCTTGGGTATATTCTGGCATCGTCGACTGGCTTTGGAGCCTAGAGTAAACATTTCTCTTGCTCCTTTCTTGAGCAAAATGGATGGAGGGGGATGGGCTCTGCCTTATTTCAATAAAGTACATAACTTCCATTTCCTCTTGTCTGTGTAGGAAATCTGGTAGCCATCATTCAAAGAGCATTTGGGTGGAGTTCAGAAGAGAGCTCAAATGAGTCTACTGCACAGCTCAGGAGCAACTCACTCAGTGATAGCACTGTAGTGTGCAGCACCCAGTTTTTTGGAGCCCAGAAAGAGTAGCTCTGATTCTTAGGCCTCCAGCACACAATGTTTATTTAAAGAGACTTGTAGTCCATTATATGTTTCTTTATTAAATGAAAATAGAGATACATTATTATCTGGTGATTCGTAAAACCATGAAGTTTCTTAATTTCTTTCTTTTTTTTTTTTTTTTTTTTTTTTGAGATGGAGTCTTACTCTGTCACCCAGGCTGGAGTGCAGTGGCATGATCTCAGCTCACTGCAACCTCCGCATTCCAGGTTCAAGTGATTCTCTTGCCTCAGCCTCCCGAGTAGCTGGGACTACAGGCACATGCTGCTGCACCTGGCTAATTTTTTGTATTTTAGTAAAGATGGGGTTTCATGGTTGCCCAGGCTGGTGGTGAACTCCTGAGCTCAGGCATTCCGCCCACCTCAGCCTGCCAAAGTGCTGGGATTACAGGCGTGAGCCACTGCACCCGGACTCTCTTAAATTTTTTGAACCCAAAAGTACTTTTATTTTACCTTCACTTTTGAAGGTTGTTTTTTTACTAGCTGTATAATTTTAGTTTGTTATCTGTTTTCTGCCAGCAACTTAAAGAGGTCTCTATTAGTCAGTGTTCTCTAGAGGCACAGAACTAATAGGACATGTGTGTATATATACATGTCCTATATATATATGGGAGTTTATTAAGTATTAACTCACATGATCACAAGGTCCCGCAATAGGCTGTCTGCAAGTTGAGGAGCAAGGAGAGTCAGTCCGAGTTCCAAAAATGAAGAACTTGGAGCCTGATGTTCAAAGGCAGGAAGCATCCAGCATGGGAGAAAGAAGTAGGCTGGGAGGCTAGGCCAGTCTAGTCTTTTCATGTTTTTCTGCCTGCTTTATATTTTAGCCATGCTGGCAGCTGATTAGATGGTGCCCACCAGATTAAGGGTGGGTCTGCCTTTCCCAGCCCACTGACTCAAATGTTAGTCTCCTTTGGTGACACCCTCACAGCCACACCCAGGATCAACACTTTGCATCCTTCAATCCAATCAAGTTGACACTCAGTATTAACCATCACAAGGTCATTCGATAGTTTTTGGCTTTTATCATGGCTGAAAAGTTGGTGTAAGGTAAATTATTTCTGCTTTGAAGGTAATATGTCTTTTTTTCAGATTATTTTTTAAAAATTTCTCTTTGATTTTGTTTTCCAGAAATTTGCAGTGTTTTTTTCTTCTTATATTTATCCTGCTTCAGTTTTAAAGTGCTTGATGTCAATTAATACATTTTAATAGTTTTGAAAATTCTCAGTCAGTACTCAACAACATTCTCTGCTCTCTCTTCTTTTGGAACTCAAATTATGTTTAAATTGGACAGTTTTAACATTTTCTATCTCTCTTACCCCACTCTGTAGGTCACATGTTTGCTCTGATGATTGTTTCTTTTGCTGTGCAGAAGCTATTTAGTTTATAGATCACATTTGTCAATTTTTGTGTTTGTTGCTATTGCTTTTGGCAATTTCGTGATCAAATATTTGCCTGTGCCTGTGTCCTGAATGGTATTGCCTAGATTTTCTTCTAGAGTTTTTATAGTTTTGGGTTTTACATGTAAATCTTTCATCCATCTTGAGTTAATTTCTGTATAAGGTGTAAGGAAGGGGTTCAGTTTCAATTTTCTACATATCGGCTAGCCAGTTCTCCCAGCACCATTTATTAAATAGGGAATTGTATTAGTCCATTTTCACATTGCTGTAAAGATATACCTGAGACTGGGCAATTTACAAAAGGAAGGGATTTAATGGGCTTACAATTCCACATGGCTGGGGAGGCCTCAAAATCATGGCAGAAGGCAAGGAGGAGCAAGTCATGTCTTACATGCATGGCAGCAGGCAAAGAGAGAGCTTGTGCAAGGGAATTCCTCTTTATAAAACCATCAGATCTCGTGAGACTTATTCACTATCATGAGAACAGCAAGGGAAAGACCCACTGCCATGATTGAATTACTTCCCACTGGGTCCCTCCCACAACATGTGAGAATTCAAGATGATATTTGGGTGAGGACACAGCCAAACCATATCATTCTGCCCCTGGCCACTTCCAAATCTCATGTCCTTACATTTTAAAACCAATCATGCCTTTCCAACAGTCCCACAAAGGCTTAACTTATTTCAGCATTAACTCAAAAATCCACAGTCCAAAGTCTCACCCAAGACAAGGTGAGTCTCTTCTGCCTATGAGTCTGTAAAATCAAAGGCAAGTTAGTTACTTCCTAGATACAATGAGGGTACAGGCATTGGGTAAATACCACCATTCTAAATGGGTGAAATTGACCAAAATAAAGGGGCTACAGGCCCCATGCAAGTCTGACATCCAGCAGGGCAGTCAGATCTTAAAGCTCCAAAATGATCTCCCTTGACTCCATGTCTCACATCCAGATCACAATGATGCAAGAGGTGGGTTTCCATGGTCTTGGGCAGCTCCACCCCTGTGGCTTTGCAGGGTACAGCCTCCCTCCTGGCTGCTTTCACAAGCTGGGATTGAGTTTCTCTGCCTTTTCCAGGCGCATGGTGCAAGCTGTCAGTGGATCTACCATTTTGGCGTCTGGAGGACAGTGGTCCTCTTCTCACAGTTCCACTAGGCAGTGCCCCAGTAGGGACTGTGTGTGGGGGCTCTGACCCCATGTTTCCTTTCTGCACTGCCCTAGCAGAGGTTCTCCATAAGGGCCCCACCCCTGCAGCAAACTTCTTCCTTGGCATCCAGGCATTTCCATACATCCTCTGAAATCTAGGTAGAGGTTCCCAAATCTCAATGATTGACTTCTGTGCACCTGCAGGCTCAATACCATGTGGAAGCTGCCAAGGCTTGGGACGTCCACCCTCTAAAGCAAGAGCCCAAGTTGTTCCTTAACCCCTTTTAGTCAAGACTGGAGTGCCAGGGACACAGAGCACCAAGTCCTTAGAGTGCACACAGCAGAGGGACCCCGAGCCCAGCCCAAAAAACCATTTTTTCCTCCTAAGTGGGCCTGTGATGGGACAGGCTGCCTCAAAGGTCTAGCATGCCCTAGAGACATTTCCCCCATTGTCTTGGTGATTAACATTGAGCTCCTCCTTACTTATGCAAATTTCTGCAGCCAGCTTGAATTTTTCCTCAGAAAATGGTATTTTCTTTTCTATCACATTGTCAGGCTGCAAATTTTTCAAACTTTTATGCTCTGTTTCCCTTTCGAAACTGAATGCTTTTAACAGCACCCAAGTCACTTCTTGAATGCTTTGCTGCTTAGAAATTGGATAGGGAGAGCATTAGGAAAAATAGCTAATGCATGCTAGGTTTAATACCTCTGTGGTTGGTTGTTAGGTGCAGCCAACCACCATGGCACATGTTTACCTATGTATACAAACATGCACATCCTGCATATGTACCCTGGAACTTAAAACTAAAATAAAAATTAAAAAAAAGAAAATTGAATCATCTCTAATTAATTTTACTCTTGAGTTGCATTACTCTGGGAACCAAAGTGGAATTCATACTTATTTACCATAGACCCTTTTCCTTAATGGGTCCTGAATTGCAAGTTTTGCCTCTGAAATCTATGAGACAACTATAGGAACATTATGAGAATACTTCTCCTTGACCACTTAGTCTCTAGACTTCATGCTGGTTATAAATAAGCAAATGCTTGTGGAGAATATGCTTCCTTTATGTCTGTAATCTAGAATTCCCAAGCTTTGTCTGCCTTTGTAGTCCCAAACTTTAAGTTTTGTCTCTGTGAGCACATAAATTTGTGAAAGCTCAGTTTAGTCTCACACTTTCAGCCTCTATTTTGTACTTGACTTTGTGGCTGTGCCATTTGTAAGTTGACAAATGCCAAGGAAGGAAAATGTCACAGAACATCAAGCTCTGATATGTCTTCCTTTGCTCTAAGCCTTGATGTGTTTCCCTTTTCTTTGAGATCCTACCCCCTATTTAATGTGTTTTATATTTTATCTAGCTTTTCTCGTTACTTATTATAGGGCTAGTCTATAGTAAAGTCCTTTGCTAATACCAGAAGTGAGAGCACCATGTGGATATTAATTAACATGTGCCAAAAATATCTTTCTAGTCTATTGAGAAGAGTCAGCAGAAACACATATTAAATTTTGTTGAATTTTGTTATGGCTTCTAGGAAGATAATTATACACTTTGGACTTTGGGGAAAAAACATAAATAGTTCACAGAAAGAGGAAGAATGCTCCATAACCACCCCGAAGATGCTTAAACTTTTCACACCTATCAGATAAACAAAAGTTAGAATTTGATAATATACAGTGTTGGAAAGGACATGGATAAATAGGAACCCCAATATGCTGGTGGCCATAAATGAACTTAATTATATAAATAAATTTTTTAATATAATTAAGCTATCCTAGTATTTCTTTTTCTTTCTTTTCTCTTTTTCTTTTCTTTTTTTTTTTTTTTTTTTTTTGAGATGGAGTTTTTCTCTTGTTGCCCAGTCTGGAGTGCAGTGGTGCGATCTTGGCTCACTGCAACCTCCACCTCCTGGGTTCAAGTGATTCTCCTGCCTCAGCCTCCCAAGTAGCTGGGATTACAGGCACCCACCAGCACACCTGGCTCATTTTTGTATTTTTAGTAAAGAAGGGGTTTTACATGTTGGCCAGTCTGGTCTCGAACTCAGATGATCCACCCACCTTGGCCTCCCAAAGTGCTAGGATTACAGGTATGAACCACCGTGCCTGGTCTTAGTATTTATTTTCTTTTGTTTTTTGTTTGTTTGTTTGTTTGTTTGTTTTTCTGAGACAGGGTCTTACTTTGTTGCCCAGGATGGAATGCAGCAGTGTGCTCTTGGCTCACTGCAGCTTTGACCTCCCAGGCACAAGTGATCCTGCCACCTGAGCCTCCCAAGTAGCTGTGACTACAAGTGCGTGTCACCACACCTAGCTAATTTTTATATCTTCTGTAGATACAGGGTTTTGCCATGTATTGGAAACAATGCCCAGGCTTGTTTCAAACACCAAGCTTCAAGCAATCTGCCTTTCTCCATCTCCCAAAATGGTGGGACTTAGAGGGATGAGCCATCATGCCCAGCCTATTCTAGTATGTCTTGATTAGAGTCATTTAAACTAAGTTTATTACTTTTTGCATATGATTGAATTCATTTTGTTTAATATTAGGGGTTTCAGAATGTATGTTTATAAGGAAATTACAGCTCTAGTTGTTAAGTGCAGGTTCAATTCCTTTTTGTATGAAAATTTGAAACCTCTGAGTTTTAAATTTTTAACTTTTTTTAAATACTTTTATTATTACATTATTTTATTATGTTCTAGTCAGAGAATATGTCCTCCCCAATACAGTTGTGTCTCAACCAGTCTGCTGAGGACCTGAATAGAATAAAAGATAGAGGAAGGGGGAATTAGCCCCTTTTTTCTTGCCTCACTGCTTGAGCTGGAACTCCTCATTTTATCTTTTCCTGCCCTCAGCCTGGGATTTACATTACAGACTTCTCTGGTTCTCAGGCCTTTGGATTTGGACTGAATTAAACCACTAGCTTTCCTAGGTCTCCAGCTTACAGAAGGCAGACTGTGGCCACCAGCATATTGGGATTCCTATTTATCCATATCCTTGCCAACACTTTATATTATCAAATTTTCACTTTTGTTTGTCTGATAGGTGTGAAAAGTTTAAGCATCTTTGGTATGTTTATGGACCATTCTTTCTCATTCTGTAATTCATTCATGTTTTTCCCCATTTCCTAATTTTTTAATGTTTGTAGGCAAACATTCTATATTCTGGATATTAACCATTTATCAATTGTATATCGTTAGGAACTCAGGTGAGCTAAGAGATAGAGATAGCTGAGCTGTAAGGTGTCAGAGTAGCTGACTAAAGAACAAGCCAAAAATGGAAGACTCAAGGCTTTAATTACTCCCATGGCAAAAGGCAAGAGGCTAACACCAGAGAAAGCACCTACACCCCCTGTTCCATTTTTCTCCATGGAAAGGTGTCCTGGTTGAGGGTAAGGTGAATCAGCACAGACATGGGGGTCATGTCACTGTTGAGAGTGCCCTGCCTTTTTTTTGTTTGTTTTTGATAGAACAAAGGGCTCTGGCAGCTTTATGAACCATGAGGTGGGGAGAGGGCCAGAGGAATGGGCCTAAGAGCAGAAAAGTACTGGAGAGTCAGACTGGAGAAAACCATATTCAGGCTTTCTTTCCCTCTTTTTGGCCCATTAGGGATGTCTCAGCAAGGTACCAGAAGAAGACCTCTACCCAAGGCCTCAGATAAAGAAACCTAGGAAAGAAGGCACTTGGGCTAGGAATGTGAATATGCAAAGAGCATAATCCAGCCAGAGGGGATGAGTTCTTGACCACAACTGTCTTCAGAGACCATCAGGCCCTGGCTGTGCACCAAGTCTGCTGTAAGGAGGACAGCTTCCCTGTGAGGCCTGCCAGGTAAAGCATTTGTAATTGCCTACAGTTAGGCCTGAGAAACTACAGGAAGGGTTTTAACCAGGAACTGGACTCCTGTATTGCAAATATCTTCTCCCTGTATGTGATTTATTTTTAAATTTCTTGAACAAGTAAAATTTTATTTATTCTTTTCTGGTCTAAAGTCATTAAGTAGTTTCATAATTTCCTAAGTCTTATGCTTTTTCTTATCTTATTTGGGACTTTAACTGATATTGATTTTTGTGTATGGTGTGACATATGGATAAAATTTTATTTTTGAATAAGTGCAAATAATTATTTAGCACTATTTATTGAATTTCCATCTTTTTCTTATTAATTAGCAAAGCAAGTTGTCATATATAAATTTTTTGTTTATGTGTGATTCTGTTTCTAGGCTTACTATTCTGTTCCTTTGGTCTTTTGTTTGCTCCTGAGCCAATACAGTATTATCTCAATTATTAGTGCTTTGTAATAAGCACTGCTATATAATTGGGCAAATCCCTCCATCTTGCTCTTTTTCGAGATTGTCTTGGCTGTTCTTGGGAATTAGCTCACGCATATATACTTTCAAACCAGTCTGTCAAATTGCATAGCACACTTAGGCAGGATTTTGAAAGGAATTCACTTTAAATTTGTAGACTAAGATATGATAATGGACATCTTTTCTATGTAGAAGTCTCTTCTTTCATGTAGGCATAGAAGACTACTTTATGTAGTCTTAAAAAAAGATTTATCAACCTTTTAATTTTTGTTAATTTTTTAATCATTTATTTCTTCTTTCATCTGGCTTCATTTTTCTGGGACCATTTTACTTTATTCTGAAATACAGTGTTTGGAATTTCCTTTTTCATGAGATTACTGACGGAGAACTAACCTATTTTTGTTTGCTCTGAAATGTTTTTATTTTGTTCACATTCTTGAATAATTGTTTATCTGTGTATAATTACTGGTAAAATTAATCTGTATCAGTACTTTGAAACATTTCTGGCTCCCATTGTTGAGGTTGAGAAGTCTGCACTGAGTCTAGTTGTTGTTTCTTTGCAGGTATTATCCTTTTTTTTTTTCGTCTGACTGCTTTTAAGCTGATTTCTTTGCCTTTGCATTTCTTTATGTTCACTATGATAGGTTATGGAAGAATATTCCTTTATATATTCTAATTATAAAGATTCGTCTTTCATCAGTTATAAAAATATATCCACTATTATCTCTCCAAATATTGCCTTTCCCTCTTTCTAGTTGCTTCTTCTGGAACTAGATACACACACCCACACACACATGCACACACACAAACACACACACCCATGTCCAATGTGAAGACTGCCTGGAGAGGGTCTGCCACACCTACCCCTCTCTTCCCCTGGACCCCTGCACTCCACTTGGAGTCTGGATGGACACATGGGCCAGACTCTGAAGCAGCCTCACTCTAACTTCACGTACACATTCCATGAAAACTCAGAGCCGACACAGTGTATCTGGTGGAGAAGCAGGACTGGCCAGAGTGATAGACAGACATGTGATGATCCAGGAGGCTCAAAGAGAAACCAAGTCAGCTTTGTTGTGATTTAATTTTTTTTTTCATGTGCAAAACTGATCTAATTCTTCACTCCTGCTCCAAGGGCTGGGCTGTGTGTGGGACACTGGGATTTTGGGCCACTGGATTTTCCCTAAATTTGTCCCCCCTTCTATTTTTCTCTCTGTAGATTCCCTCAGACTTCTAACCAGCTTCAGCCTTCTCTCTTTTTTCCTTTCCTCTCTCTCTGTCTCTTTTTTTTTTTTTTTAATGGAGTCTCGCTCTGTCGCCAGGCTGGAGTGCTGTGATGTGATCTCGGCTAACTGCAACCTCCGACTCTCTGGTTCAAGCAATTATCCTGCCTCAGCCTCCCGAGTAGTTGGGATTACAGGCACATGCCACCATGCCCAACTAATTTTTGTATTTTTAGTAGAGATGGGGTTTCACCATGTTGGCCAGGATGGTCTCGAACTCCTGACCTCGTGATCAGCCCACCTCAGCCTCCCAAAGTGCTGGGATTATAGGCGTGAGCCACTGCACCCGGCCTCCTTTCCTCTCTTTTAAACCATGCATTATAACTATGGAACATATATATATGTTTGTATATATGTATATATGTGTATGTTACATATATACATTTGTATATATGTATATATGTGTGTACATGCATTATTAAATTTTATTTTTTTTTTGACGGAGTCTTGCTCTGTCGCCCAGGCTACAGTGCAGTGGCGCCATCTCGGCTCACTGCAAGCTCGGCCTCACGAGTTCACGCCATTCTCCTGCCTCAGCCTCCAGTGTAACTTGGACTACAGGCGCCCACCACCACATCCAGCTAATTTTTTTTTTGTATTTTTAGTACAGACAGGATTTTACCATGTTAGCCAGGATGGTCTTGATCTCCTGACCTCATGATCCACCCGCCTCAGCCTCCCAAAGTGCTGGGATTACAGGCGTGAGCCACCGAGCTCGGCAGCATTATTAAATTTTTTAAACTGCAGGTGTTGCTCCTAAAATATACACTAGATTTGCCTTATAAAGATAGATACTTAGATAGTTGTCAAATTGATGGGCATCCACCTGTTATTGTTATACTAACTTGTCAGGTTCTCCTTCTGCTGCTTCTGTTGAATTTTCCCCGTATTTTTTTTTTGCCTAAAAGAGACTGCTCGTGGTTCCACATGGAATCTATTAATATTTGAAAGTTGTGTGGTTTTTATGTGCCAACTGTAACTGCCTTTTACAGCAATTGACATAGAATCTAAGAGTAAATCCATTTTAGAGTCTTTCTCATATGATTTGTCTTCCTATAATAACATGGAGTCCTTGATATTTAAGAAATGATGCTTATTAGAGGTCAGAGACTATGCTCTTTAGTATTGGAAATTTTAATTTTTTTTAAATTTGAAGGTATTGAGGTTGCAATTTAAATTTTATTCAATATATAAATTATTATAGGTGGTGGGAAAAATTGAAGCTGCATTTCCTAATGTATTTCAATAAGTTATTTGAGTAAGTAAATCAGTGGTCCAGAATGTTTAATGTAGCTTCATTACATTACATTACATTACAATGTAATACTATGCATTTTTTCCCTGAGCAAAGAGAATTGTGATATGTGATCACACTATCTGATTGATCAAAAGTGAATATTCACACGAGGCGTGGTGGCTCATGCCTGTAATCCCAGCACTTTGGGAGGCCAAGGTGGGTGGATCACCTGAAGTCAGGAGTTCGAGACCAGCCTGGCCAACATAGCGAAACCCTGTCTCTACTAAGAATACAAAAAATAAGCTGGACGTGGTTGTGGGCACCTGTAATCCCAGCTACTCGGGAGGCTGAAGCAGGAGAATCGCTTGAACTCTGGGGGCAGAGGTTGCAGTGAGCCAAGATCATGTTACAGCACTCCAGTCTGGGCAATAGAGCGAGACTCTGTCTAAAAAAAAAAAAAGTGAATATTCTATAGGCATGATTGAATCAACCTTGTTCATTTATACCTTGAAGTAAATTTAAACGAAGTCCTTTTGTAGCACAGAGTATTTTTATTCAAAAGTCCTTTTAAAGAAAGAATGAAGCCTTCTTCCTCTATAAAAGCATCAGAAATCAGTCTATAGATAGCAGAGTTCTTTTAAGTGGTAAGCAGCCTTCCTGTTGTCTGTGAAGGAACATTGCATAGGAGTTACCAACTCCTTAAACAAGTAAGGTTGGCTTTGACCTCGTAACCTCTTGACCTCATGGCTTTACCATATCTGGACACACAAGCCACATGCAACTGGAACTTATTTGCTTTTGGATTGAGCTCAGGAATCAACAGGATGAAGTGCAAGGTGCTTCCCCCCCCACCCCAGTGTAGTATCATTTATATTTTATCAATGCTTCCCTTGAGATTATTAAACATTAAATTTCAGGAAAGGAAACAAAATGTTATCACTGAAAAAAGGCCGTATTTGTAGGGAAAAATGTGTCTGTGTCATCTGTCTACATTTTTTTAAATTTTTTTTTATTTTTCAGTTTTTTGTATTATACTTTAAGTTCTAGGGTACATGTGCACAACATGCAGGTTTGTTACATATGTATACATGTGTCATGTTGGTGTGCTGCACCCATTAACTCGTCATTTACATTAGGTATATTTCCTAATGCTATCCCTCCCCACTCCCCCCACCCCACAACAGGCCCCAGAGTGTGATGTTCCCCATCCTGTGTTCAGGTGTCCTCATTGTTCAATTCCCACCTATGAGTGAGAACATGCGGTGTTTGGTTTTCTGTCCTCGTGATAGTTTGCTCAAAATGATGGTTTCCAGGTTCATCCATGTCCCTACAAAGGACATGAACTCATCCTTTTTTATGGCTGCATAGTATTCCATGGTGTATATGTGCCACATTTTCTTAATGCAGTCTATCATTGGTGGACATTTGGGTTGGTTCCAAGTCTTTGCTATTGTGAATAGTGCCGCAAGAAACATACCCGTGCATGTGTCTTTATAGCAGAATGATTTATAATCCTTTGGGTATATACCCAGTAATGGGATGGCTGGGTCAAATGATATTTCTAGTTCAAGATCCTTGAGGAATCGCCACACTGACTTCCACAATGGTTGAACTAGTTTACAATCCCACCAACAGTGTAAAAGTGTTCCTATTTCTCCATATCCTCTTCAACATCTGTTGTTTCCTGACTTTTTAATGATCGCCATTCTAATTGGTGTGAGATGGTATCTCATTGTGGTTTTGATTTGCATTTCTCTGATGGCCAGTGATGATGAGCATTTTTTCATGTGTCTGTTGGCTGCATAAATGTCTTCTTTTGAGAAGTGTCTGTTCATATCATTTGCCCACTTTTTGGTGGGGTTGTTTGATTTTTTCTTGTAAATTTGTTTAAGTTCTTTGTAGATTCTGGATATTAGCCCTTTGTCAGATGGGTAGATTGCAAAAATTTTCTCCCATTCTGTAGGTTGCCTATTCACTCTGATGGTAGTTTCTTTTGCTGTGCAGAAGCTCTTTAGTTTAATTAGACCCCATTTGTCAATTTTGACTTTTGTTGCCGTTACTTTTGGTGTTTTAGACATGAAATCCTTTCCCATGCTTATGTCCTGAATGGTATTGCCTAGGTTTTCTTCTAGGGTTTTTATGGTTTTAGGTCTAATAGTTAAGTCTTTAATCCATCTTGAATTAATTTTTGTATAAGGTGTAAGGAAGGGATCCAGTTTCAGCTTTCTACATATGGCTAGCCAGTTTTCCCAGCACCATTTATTAAATAGGGAATCCTTTCCCCATTTCTTGTTTTTGTCAGGTTTGTCAAAGATCAGATGGTTGTACATGTGTGGTATTATTTCTTAGGGCTCTGTTCTGTACCATTGGTCTATATTTCTGTTTTAGTACCAGTACCATGTTGATTTGGTTACTGTAGCCTTGTAGTATAGTTTGAAGTCAGGTAGCATGATACCTCCAGCTTTGTTCTTTTTGCTTAGGATTGTCTTCACAATGAGGGCTCTTTTTTGGTTCCATATGAACTTTAAGGTAGTTTTTTCCAATTCTGTGAAGAAAATCATTGGTAGCTTGATGGGGATGGCATTGAATGTATAAATTACCTTGGGCAGTGTGGCCATTTTCATGATATTGATTCTTCCTATCCATGAGCATCAAATGTTCTTCCATTTGTTTGTGTCCTCTTTTATTTCATTGAGCAGTGGTTTGTAGTTCTCCTTGAAGAGGTCCTTCAAATCCCTTGTAAGTTGAATTCCTAGGTATTTTATTCTCTTTGTAGCAATTGTGAATGGGAGTTCACTCATGATTTGGCTGCTTGTCTGTTCTTGGTGTATAGGAAGGCTTGTGATTTTTGCACATTGATTTTGTATCCTGAGACTTTGCTGAAGTTGCTTATCAGCCTAAGGAGATTTTGGGCTGAGACAATGGGGTTTTCTAGATATACAATCATGTCATTTGCAAACAGGGACAATTTGACTTCCTCTTTTCCTAATTGAATACCCTTTATTTCTTTCTCCTGCCTCATTGCCCTGGCCAGAACTTTCAACCCTATGTTGAATAGGAGTAGTGAGAGAGGGCATCCCTGTCTTGTGCCAGTTTTCTAAGGGAATGCTTCCAGTTTTTGCTCATCCATTCAGTATATTGGCTCTGGGTTTATCATAAATAGCTCTTATTATTTGGAGATACGTCCCATCAATACCTAATTTATTGAGAGTTTTTATCATGAAGCACTATTGAATTTTGTTGAAGGCCTTTTCTGCATCTATTGAGATAATCATGTGGTTTTTGTCTTTGGTTCTGCTTGTATGCTGGATTACGTTTATTGATTTGCATATGTTGAACCAGCGTTGCATCCCAGGGATGAAGCCCACTTGATCATGGTGGATAAGCTTTTTGATGTGCTGCTGGAATCAGTTTGCCAGTATTTTATTGATGATTTTCGCATCGATGTTCATCAGGGATATTGGTCTAAAATTCTCTTTTTTTGTTGTGTCTTTGCCAGGCTTTGATATCAGGATGATGCTGACCTCATAAAATGAGTTAGGGAGGATTCCCTTTTTTCCTATTCATTGGAATAGTTTCAGAAGGAATGGTACCAGCTCCTCTTTGTACCTCTAGTAGAATTTGGCTGTGAATCTGTCTGGTCCTGGACGTTTTTTGTTTGGTAGGCTATTAATTATTGCCTCAATTTCAGAGCCTGTTATTGATCTATTCAGGTATTCAACTTCTTCCTGGTTTAGTCTTGGGAGGGTGTATATGTCCAGAAATTTGTCCATTTCTTCTAGATTTTCTAGTTTATTTGCATAGAGGTGTTTATAGTATTCTCTGATGGTAGTTTGTATGTCTGTGGGATAGGTGGTGATATCCCCTTTATCATTTTTTATTGCATCTATTTGATTCTTCTCTCTTTTCTTCTTTATTAGTCTTGCTAGTGGTCTATCAATTTTGTTGATCTTTTCAAAAAACCAGCTTCTGGATTCATTGATTTTTTTAAGGGTTTTTTGTGTCTCTATCTCCTTCAGTTCTGCTCTGATCTTAGTTATTTCTTACCTTCTGCTAGCTTTTGAATGTGTTTGCTCTTGCTTCTCTAGTTCTTTTAATTGTGATATTAGGGTGTCCATTTTAGATCTTTCCTGCTTTCTCTTGTGGGCATTTAGTGCTGTAAATTTCCCTCTACACACTGCTTTAAATGTGTCCCAGAGTTTCTGGTATGTTGTGTCTTTGTTATTGGTTTAAAGAACATCTTTATTTCTGCCTTCATTTCGTTATGTCCCCAGTAGTCATTCAGGAATAGGTTGTTCAGTTTCCATGTAGTTGAGCTGTTTTGAGTGAGTTTCTTAATCCTGAGTTCTAGTTTGATTGCACTGTGGTCTGAGAAACAGTTTGTTATAATTTCTGTTCTTTTATATTTTCTGAGGAGTGCCTTACTTCCAACTATGTGGTCAATTTTGGAATAAGTGCAGTGTGGTGCTGAGAAGAATGTATATTCTGTTGATTTGGGGTGGAGAGTTCTGTAGATGTCTTTTAGGTCTGCTTGGTGCAGAGCTGAGTTCAATTCCTGGATATCCTTGTTAACTTTCTGTCTTGTTGATCTGTCTAATGTTGACAGTGGGGTGTTAAAGTCTCCCATTATTATTGTGTGGGTGTCTAAATCTCTTTGTAGGTCTCTAAGGAGTTGCTTTATGAATCTGGGTGCTCCTGTATTGGATGCATATATATTTAGGATAGTTAGCTCTTGTTGAATTGATCCCTTTGCCATTATGTAATGGCCTTCTTTGTCTCTTTTGATCTTTGTTGGTTTAAAGTCTGTTTTATCAGAGACTAGGATTGCTCTTTTTAATTTTCCATTTGCTTGGTAGATATTCCTCCATCCCTTTATTTTAAGCCTGTGTGTGTCTCTGCACGTGAGATGGGTTTCCTGAATACAGCATACTCATGGGTCTTGCCTCTTTATCCAATTTGCCAGTCTGTGTCTTTTAATTGGAGCCATTAACCCGTTTACATTTAGGGTTAATATTGTTATGTGTGAATTTGATCCTGTCATCATGATGTTAGCTGGTTATTTTGCTTGTTAGTTGATGCAGTTTCTTCCTAGCATCAATGGTCTTTACAATTTGGCATGTTTTTGCAGTGGCTGGTACCTGTTGTTCCTTTCCATGATTAGTGCTTCCTTCAGGAGTTCTTGTAAGGCAGGCCTGGTGGTGACAAAATCTCTCGGCATTTGCTTGTCTGTAGAGGATTTTATTTCTCCTTCACTTACGAAGCTTAGTTTGGCTGGATATGAAATTCTGGGTTGAAAATTCTTTTCTTTAAGAATGTTGAATATTGGCCCCCACTCTCTTCTGGCTTGTAGAGTTTCTGCCAAGACATCCCCTGTTAGTCTGATGGGCTTCCCTTTGTGGGTAACCCGACCATTCTCTCTGGCTGCCCTTAACATTTTTTCCTTAATTTCAACTTCGGTGAATCTGACAATTATGTGTCTTGGGGTTGCTCTTCTGAAGGAGTATCTTTGTGATGTTCTCTGTGTTTCCTGAATTTGAATGTTGGCCTGCCTTGCTAGGTTGGGGAAGTTCTCCTGGATCATATCCTGAAGAGTGTTTTTCAACTTGGTTCCATTCTCCCCGTTACTTTCAGGTACACCAATCAAACGTAGATTTGGTCTTTTCCCATAGTCCCATATTTCTTGGAGGCTTTGTTCATTTCTTTTTACTCTTTTTTCTCTGAACTTCTCTTCTCGCTTCATTTCATTCGATCTTCAGTCATTGATACCCTTTCTTCCAGTTGATTGAATCGGCTGCTGAAGGTTGTGCATGTGTCACATAGTTCTTGTTCCATGATTTTCAGCTCCATCAGGTCATTTAAGGTCTTCTCTATGCTGTTTATTCTAATTAGCCATTCATCTAATCTTTTTTCAAGGTTTTTAGCTTCTTTGCAATGGGTTCGAACATCCTCCTTTAGCTCAGAGAAGTTTGTTATTACTGTCATCTGAAGCCTTCTTCTCTCAACTCATCAAAGTCGTTCTCTGTCCAGCTTTGTTCCATGGCTGGCAAGGAGCTGCGTTCCTTTGGAGGAGAAGAGGTGCTCTGAATTTTAGAATTTTCAGCTTTTCTGCTCTGGTTTCTCCCCATCTTTGTGGTATTATCTACCTTTGTTCTTTGATGATGGTGATGTACAGATGGGGTTTTGGTGTGGGTGTCCTTTCTGTTTGTTAGTTTTCCTTCTAACAATCAGGATCCTCAGCTGCAGGTCTGTTGGAGTTTGCTGGAAGTCCACTCCGGACCCTGTTTGCCTGGTTATCACCTGCAGAAGCTGCAGAACAGCTAATATTGCAGAACGGCAAATGTTGCTGTCTGATTGTTCCTCTGGAAGCTTAGTCTCAGAGGGGCACCAGGCCATATGAGGGGTCAGTCAGCCCCTACTGGGAGGTGCCTCCCAGTTAGGCTACTCGAGGGTCAAGGACCCACTTGAGGAGGCAGTCTATCTGTTCTCAGATCTCAAACTCTGTGCTGGGAGAACCACTACTCTTTTCAAAGCTGTCAGACAGAGACGTTTAAGTCTGCAGAAGTTTCTGCTGCCTTTTGTTCAGCTATGCCCTGCCCCCAGAGGTGGAGTCTACAAAGGCAGGCGGGCCTCCTTGAGCGGTGGGGGGCTCTACCCAGTTCAAACTTACTGGCAGCTTTGTTTACCTACTCAAGCCTCAGCAATGTCGGGTGCCCTTCCGCTAGCCTTGCTGCCGCCTTGCAGTTTGATCTCAGACTGCTGTTCTAGCAATGAGGGAGACTCCGTAGGTGAGCCAGTCACGGGATATAATCTCCTGGTGTGCGGTTTGCTAAGACCATTGGAAAAGCACAGTATTAGGGTGGGAGTGACCCGAATTTCCAGGTTCCATCTGTCACAGCTTCCCTTGGCTAGGAAAGGGAATTCCTCAACCCCTTGCGCTTCCCAGGTGAGGCGATGCCTCACCCTGCTTTGGCTCACGCTCCGTGGGCTGCACCCACTGTTCTGCACCCACTGTCCGACAAGCCCTAGTGAGATGACCTGGTACCTCAGTTGGAAATGCAGAAATCACCCGTCTTCTGCGTCGCTCACCCTGGGAGCTGTAGACTGGAGCTATTCCGATTCGGCCATCTTGGAACCCCTCCTGTCTTTAAATTTATTCCTGACTGTTTTGTCTAGGTGAATGTAGCAACTTCTATTTTAAAATATAGCAAGCACAAACAGAAAATATAGCTGCCGTCTCCTTTGAAAATTAAGTGAAATATTTTCTTTCTATTAGTGTCAGCCTGAAGTTTAAGGTCCTCTGTTCATTGGCCTTCAAGACCTTAACTCAAGTTATGTAGCTGCAGAAGTGGTGTCCTTAGCTGCTGTGCTATGCTGCTGTCCACTCTGCCTCCTCTTTACTTTCCACTCTTTCTCCTCTTGTTTTGTTAACAATGACTCTGATTCCTGTTCCCTATTATATTTCTCAGAGAGACCACACTCCTTCACTCTCTCCTGTACACTTTCTGCTCATGCCATGCCATAAGAGAAGCCTTCCATCTTATTAAAATGCTATACTGTCTGACTGATGCCAAGTTACACATTGACATTTTGCTGAATATGTGTACAGACATACACCTCTCTGGCTTGCATACATCATATAACTGCACCTTTAGAGTTGTATTCAGCTTGTTTATTTTTGTATGCTTTTAGTCTTTGTTTTTTAACTTATTTCTTCAATTGCTTTATTATATTTTATAACATCTAGTACAAGTTTGAATATCATAGTCTCTTAATAAAGACTTACCTAGGAAGAAATAATTTTAGTTCATTCTAAAAGATGTACATTTTGCAATGATGAAAGAGTTGAAACGTTATCATGATAGAAGGTTACAAATGGGATAACAGTGGCACCAACAACAGAAAACATAATTTCTCTCTTGCCTGTTGGCAACTTTTTAGAATACTTTTTTAGCAGACTAAATAAAAAATGGTAATGCATATTCTTTGGGTCTAATTTTTCTAAAAGCAGGTAAGTGTGGTAATACAAGCCCAAAATTGTGATACTGGTGGGTATGTGGTGTGAGTATAGTGGGGATGATGGTGGGCATTGAAAGGGAAGTTTCTTGCTAGCTGTAGTGTTTAATGTATGTGCCTAAGAAAGTCACATCAGACCACACCTCCACTGGGAAGCAAACTGACTGTATCTTCAAACTCCCAGAGATTGAGCCTATGTCACAGTTAACTTTGTATCCCTAAGGTTAAAGATAGCTCCTGAAACAACCAAGTTATTAATTTTACTTCAAATAAACTAAACTAGACAATTAGTGTTGAGGCAATGAAAATTCTTCATACCTAGCATAATGAGTTTTTAAGACATGCTTTGATTGCTTTACAAAAATATCTGAAACTCTTTAAAGAAAACATACAAGTAAAAAGCAAAGAACAAAAACACCTGACAAAAGCAAATTAACATTTATTACCAAGCATCTGTGAATCATATGAGATGTTATACTTCTTGTGATCTTACAGCAAAAAGCAAATAATTTGGAATACAGTGGTAATCTTAGACTGCATATAAACAGGATTTTTTTTTTTTACTTCAGTCTATATGTAAGGGAAATTAGGTACTATTTTGGTAAACTACTTCATGCCATTTTTCAAATGGTTTTGGAATTGGAATGAAACAATTCAGAATTTGAATGCTGGGTCCTAGTTGTATAACTGTTGTGCACATTCTTCAGCTTCTCTAAGTTTGAATTTTCTTATGTGTAAAATGAGAATAATACGAGTGCCTATCTTGTAAAATTGTTTTGAGTTAATATATGGCATATAGAAATTGTTCAGTAAATGACAGAAAGATGATATCATTATGTTTCACTGAGGGCTAATTTATGTCACAAATGCAGACTAGAGAAATTAGACGATTTGGAAAATGAGCATGTCCACTAGACAGTCATTTTGCAATATCAAATATCCCAAATAATCTTGTGACAAATGTTGTATCACAGTCAACTTGTGATTTTTATGATGTACTTCAAGTGTTTGAATTTCATATTTCTGACCATAAAGACAGCTGATTGTAAGAAATCACATTGACACCCTATTATAAAAATATACATCCAGGCCAGGCGTGGTGGCTCATGCCTGTAATCTCAGCACTTTGGGAGGCCGAGGCAGGTGGATCATGAGGTCAGGAGTTCGATACCAGCCTGACCAACATGGTGAAACACCGTCTCTACTAAAAAATACAAAAATTAGCCAGGTGTAGTGTTGCGTGCCTGTAGTCTCAGCTACTCAGGAAGCTGAGGCATGAGAATTGCTTGAACCTGGGAGGTAGAGGTTGCAATGAGCCGAGATCACGACTCTGCACTCCAGCCTGGCAACAGAGCAAGACTCCAGCTCAAAATAAATAAATAAATAAATAAATAATCCTAGCTTATTCATATACAAAAATAGGCAAGCAATGAATGTGAAGAAAAACCAATATTTGGAAAACAAAAACATATGGAACTTGTAGGAATAAAAAATACATTTGTTAAAATAAACCCAAAATCTATGATTAAATAACAAGTTAGAAGAAAGTTAATGAAATATAATATATAAATATTACAGACTGCAAGATAAAGAGACAGGGAGATAGAAAATATTAAAGAGTTGTTTACAGATGAACAGGATAGAATAAAAATATTTAGGCTGGGCATGGTGGCTCACACCTGTATTCCCAGCACTTTGGGAGGCTGAGGTGGGCAGATCACGAGGTCAGGAGATCGAGACCATCCTGGCAAACATGGTGAAACCCTGTCTCTACCAAAAAATACAAAAAATTAGCCAGGTGTGGTGGTGGGCACCTGTAGTCCCAGCTACTCGGGAGGCTGAGGCAGGAGAATGGCGTGACCCTAGGAGGCGGAGCTTGCAGTGAGCCGAGATTGCACCACTACACTCCAGCCTGGGCGACAGAGCAAGACTCTGTCTCAAAAAAAAAAAAAAATTAACTTAAATCTAACCAAAGACTCAGAAAAGAGAATTGAGGGACTAGAGGAGATAGCGATGGAAAATATTCTGTAACTATTTAAAAACAAATCCACAGATCCAAGAAGCAAAATACATTAAAAATATATTACAAATAAATCCATACATAGACAAAGAATTGTGAAACTGTGTGATATTAAAGTCAAAACACAAACTCTTAAAATTAGTTGAAAAGGAAGGACAGAAACCTATATATGATCACAAAAGCTCAAATTAGACTAACATAAAACACGGAGGTGGTATATTAGTCTATTACTGCATTGCTATAGAGGCATACCTGGGAGTGGGTAATTTATAAAGGAAAGAAGTTGAATTGGCTCTTCCGCAGGCTGTAGGAGCATGGCACCAACATCTACTTGGCTTCTGGTGAGGGCCTCAGGAAGTTTACAATCATGGTGGAAGGCAAAGGAGGAAGCTGGCATGTTACTTGGTGAGAGAGGTAGCAAGAGGGCAGGGGGAGGTCCAATACTCTTTTAAATAACCAGATCTCTTGTGAACTAACTGAACAAGAACTTACTTATCACCAAGGAGATGGAGCTAAGCCATTCATGAGGAATCCACCCCCATGATCCAGTTACCAGGCCCTGTCTCTATCATTGGGGATTATGTTTCAACATGAGATTTGGAGGGGAAAAACGGCCAAACTCTATCAAGTGTTTTCAAAGTCAATACACAGGAGGCCTCAAACTTTCAGAAGCCATTTCCAGAATCCCTTTGCCTCACCAGTATATATTTGGTTTTAGAGTCTTGAGAGCTGAATAAGGGCCAAGTTTGAACTGGAAAGCAACTGTACATACCTTCTACTTTTTCAGTACAACAGCAGTACATAAATTGATGGTTTTTTACAGTGACCAGTCTCAAGGGAACAGATACATCATGCTGAAAGCATCTCTAGCTCTGTAATCAGTACATGGAAACCCCTGCATGACCCTTCTGTATTTCTTAGCCAGTAAATTTCACCAGTCAGTGATTTCAAGGAGGGTCAAGCTTGCCTTTGTTATCCCTATGGAGAGAAGAATGGTTTACAGACTCGTTCTTTCCACTCCAAACTACAGAGCAATATCAACAACAATAGAACTATAGCAGACTTCTCAACAATGAAAGCTAGAAAATGGTGGAATAATATCTTCAAATTATTGAGAGAAAATAACTCTCATCTTAGAATCACATGCTCAGCAAAACCTTTTAAGGATGAGAGAAAAAATATTTACGAATAAAAAACAGTTTACTTCCAATAGTGCAGCATAAAGCAGCATTTAAAGACATCCTTTAGAAGAAGTAAAATGATCTCAAATAGTCTGAGATAGGAAAAGATTGCTGAACAAATAAAACAGTAGATTTTATTATGTTATGTAAAAATTATGGAAATCAATGTCACCTTTTCAAAAGGCAAAGAAAAGAAGAAAGTAGACAGAAAGTTACCGTCCAGTAACCTTTGAAGAGAGGCACTAAATAAAATCTACTTTAGTGTGTCTCTCTTCAAAAAAAATTATATGAAAATGTTCAGAAACACTTGATTCCAGGAAAGGAAAGCCTCAATTTCACGGGTAGGGAATAGGCATTTTAAAGGAGCTTCAACAAGCTTAGTTAGATTGGAACATGGGTTGTAGAGTATAGCAGAAATGGGTCCAGAGAGACATGAAGGGGACTTATGAGCTGTGCTGAGCAGTGTGGATTTCATGTTTTTTTCTATCTATCTATCATCTATCTATCTATCTATCTATCTATCTATCTATCTATCTATCTATATCTATCTATCAATCATTTATTTTGGAGACAGAGTCTCACTCTCACTCAGGCTGGAGTGCAGTGGCGCAACCTAGGCTAACTGCAACTTCCACCTCCTGGGTTCAAGAGATTCTCCTGCCTCAGCCTCCAGAGCAGCTGGGACTACAGGCGCCCACCACCACGCCCGGCTAATTCTTTGTATTTTAGTAGACACAGGGTTTCACCGTGTTGCCGAGGCTGGTCTCGAACTGAGCTCAGGCAATCTGCCTGCCTTGGCCTCCCAAAGTGCTAGGATTAAAGGCATGAACCACTTCACCTCTCCTGATTTCGTGTTTCTTATGTGCCATCACTGTTTCTAATGTTCCCTTCTATGATTATGCTTACACTAAATTCTGATCATTTACCTATGACCCTTCCTATTATAGTCTGACGCCCTCACTCGGGGTATCTAATTTCCCTTTGTATTATCAGATACTGAGCAGTTTCTGGAACATAATAGTTGCTAAAAGCATACTCATTAAATGACCATATTGTTAACGTCATGCCCCTTTATCCCCTCAGGTAGATTTATGTACTTTCATGTTTGTGCTCTCATATAGCTTGTACATACCTCTAATGTTACATGTACTTGTTGAGAAGTTTGTCTCTTTTAGACTATTAACCCTTAGAGATTAGGGTTAACCTTTTTTTTTTTTTCCAATTCCTGTTACACAACACTTCATAGATATTAGTTTAGCAAATGAACATAAGTATGCATGCACTAGTAAATGAAACCAAACTCCAGAACAGGCTGAGGTATGTGATAGGCAGTGTCGAAGGGGAGAATCAGTGGTGTGCTGCAGTTTCCTGATGCCAGCTCATGAGAGCCAGTTAATAACTTCTCAGGAGTTTTGTGAGCTGGTTGACATCACATTGGCAACTGTAAATTGGCCATGATAGAAACAATATATACAAAAATGTATTGCTGCAATATATGTTGCTATTATACAACCAGGTTTTTGTTTTTATTTTTTATTTTTGCTTTTCCTTCCCAGAAAGCCAGTTGTAAAACATTTACAAGCACCCTGTGATCAGAACCCTTTCCTTAGGTCAGATGTTTACACATGTTATATCTTAGAAGGAAGAAAAAATTTGTGAACAGTCAAGGCTGGATTCAGCTGCTCCACAGCTGTTTTAATATTCACCAGATAACAACCAGATCATTCACCAGACAACAACCTTCCTCTTCTTACAACCAAGTTCAGGATGTGAGGTTACAGATTTTAATGCCTTGCAAACTGCATTAGCTACACTGGATACCTACAAACAGATGCCTGATTTTCCACTAACTGAGAGGTTCAGATGAGAGCGTTCTCCCCTCTTTCTCACACAGTAAAAATACCCAAAAAGAATTGCTTGTTGGGTCAGCTGTTTGTAGTTTCTTGCAAGTTATTTAATTTATTATATTTTTGTTAGTCTGCACTTCATTTTCTTCATTTTTTATGTTTGAAAGTCAGTATCTGAGTAAAGTCATAATCTTATGCGCATAATATGGGTTCAGAATTAATTGTCCTTCAAAACAAAGGGATTAACTGAGCCTCAAGATTCAGTAGAAGAAAATTATAAGGCAATATAAATGGAAGCCCTAAAATAAATAAAAAGAAAAGAGTATTAGTAGTTATACTGTAGCATTACAAAGTGAGCTTAGCCAATTTTGCCAAACATAGCATGGTGTATATGACAAGGTGTCTACTTCATTGTTTCATTCAACAATATTGGTACACCTACTAAGTTCAAGGCCTGGGTGTGTAGGATTCATGGAGATTACTGTCTAGTGGGGATCTGACAGGGAAACAGATGCTCTGATGCAATGGTACATAATCACTGGTTCAAACTTGCACCAAGAAACAGAGAAGACTAATCCTGCCATGCAACCTCCAAGGAAGGTACCTTTCTTTAACTTCAAGTCATCTCAATTGTAAGAGCATTCATTAAATTCTTTTGGTTTGGGGCAGTGGAAGGCAATTCTGACTAGTCTAGATAAAACCCAAGAATTTGTTGGAAGACTATGGACACATCTCACAAAGTCAGAAGAAGAAATCAGAATTTAAGAAGGAACAAAAAAAAAAAAAAAAAAAAGGAACAAGGCAGAACCAGAAACCCAAGAGCAAGACGCTGAGCATTTTTGTCTGGATTCTCCTTGTCACTTAAGGAACTCAGTTCAGCTAACTCCGAGGCTCCCTATCCCCTCTTCTGACTGACCAGTTTGGCTCTGGAATTCATCATTGGATCAAATGACTATGGTGATATCAATAAGGACTTTTCCTACAGACATGGCTCTTAGGTACCCTTACTTCCCAGTGTTGGGATTGGCTCCCAGGAAACGGGTACTTGTGAGTCTGGTGACAAAGATTCCTTGCTTGGCCAAACTTTAATCAGGCTCCTGAAGCTTCTTCTAGGCCCATCTATGCACTTTCTTATAAAACCCACTTTTAGCAAAGGACACTAAGTCAGTTGAGGAAGTATCCCCCATTTTTTTTATCTGATCACTCTTGTTACCTAATTAGGTTTCTCATCTTTCACCATCTTCCAGACTTTGTCTGATCATCCTGGTCTGTTTTCAGCAAGAATCCTCTTAGATTCATTTAGTCAGAATACATGTTACCCCTGATGTTTCCTCTCAGTAATTTTCTATCCACTGACCTCCACCCTGTTCCCTGGTCATAAGTTCCCCCCTGCCCATGCTATATTCAGAGTAGAACTCAATTTCTCTCCCCCACTGCAAAATCACATTCCAGTGGTCCTTGTACCTATTTTGATGGTTCCAAATGAAGCCTTCCGCACCATGTTTTAACAAGTAGCATTGATAATTTGTTCTTTCACACTGGTGATCACCTCGGAAAGTGCCAAAAGTACTGAAGTTATTAAAGTGTATGTAGCAAAAAGCTGATAACATAAGATAAGCAGATAAGAGGGGTGGAAGCAGCCAGGATAAAAGTAGAGGGCTCCATGGCCAGCACTCTCTCTCCTGACTCACCCAGAAGACTCTAGTAATTAGCCACAGTCAAGGGGTTGTCACTCAGGCTTTACTTTCTGAAGCCACTTTTCTGCAGCAGGGAGCGGCACAAGCTTACAAAGTCTATTCCATGCCTTTTCTTCAATAGTAGTTGAATTTTTTAGACTAACTCTACTCATTCTGTCAAGTCTTTTGTATGCAATAGTATGCTTCACACCAAAAAACCCCACAAAAAAAAAAAAACTTGAAAAGAAGAAAGTAATAAAGACATCAATCTTTTGGAAATTAATAGTATTAAACCCAACAGACCCTGGGTTGTGAACTCAGAATCTGTTATAAAGCTCTTAGCACCATGCTGTCACTCTGGCTAGTGTGGTGGGTCAGCTAGTGACCACTCACCTAATGCCCAATCCCCTTCTGCATTGTGCTAAGGGTCAGAAACATTCTCCAGATAACCTGCTGTAGTGTAAAGCTTTATCTCTCCTTCCTTTCTAACTCCTTGCCTCCTAATATTACCTACATTCTTTCAATGGAAATTGGATTCCGTTCTTATTTCTCCATTGAAACCTGTTCTTGCTAAGTTTCCTTTGGGACTTCTTCTTCCATTGCTTGCCACTAAAAACAGTGTTCCCAAGGCTCCATTTTCAGCCTCTTATTTTTAAATCAATTTCTTTATTTTGTTTTTTTGCAGTGCAATTTAAAAAATTTATTTATTGATAAAAATTATCATGTACAAGATGATGTTTTGAGATTTTTATACATTGTGGAATGGCTAAATCAAGCTAATTAACATATGCATTAACTCATATGTATATTTTGTGATAAGAGCACATAAAATCTACTGCCTTAGCAATTTTCAAGAATACAATATCTTGGCCTGGCTCAGTGGCTCACGCCTGTAATACCAGAACTTTGGGAGGCTAAGGTGGGTGGATCACAAGGTCAGGAGATCGAAACTATCCTGGCTAACACGGTAAAACCTTGTCTCTATTAAAAAATACAAAAAATTAGCTGGGCATGGTGGTGGGCACCTGTAGTCCCAGCTACTCGGGAGGCTGAGGCAGCAGAATGGCGTGAACCCAGGAGGCGGAGCTTGCAGTGAGCTGAGATCGCGCCACTGCACTCCAGCCTGGGCAACAAAGCAAGACTCCATCTAAAAAACAAAAAAGAATACAATATCTTGTTATTAATATAGTCAGCATGTTGTACAATAGATCTCTTGAACTTATTCCTCCTAATTGAAATTTGGTATCCTTTGACCAACATCTCTCCACCCCTGCACACCCTGCCTCTTGTAACCACCATTCCACTCCGCTTTTGCAAGTTCAACATTTTTAGATCCAATATATAAGTGAGATCATGCAGTGCTTATCTTTCTGTGCCTGGCTTATTTCACTTAGCATAATGTCTTCCAGTTTTATCCAGTTTATAGTTTATTTGTATTTATGCTGGCTTGTTACAACGCCTTGTCGTTTAGGCACATGTTAGCTATGATTTGACCAGAGAAGTGTGAAATAATCATGTCTCCGTGTATTTTATATTGCATGTGCATATTTTGGGATTCATATAATTTTCTTTTTTATGCTCATTAAATGGATGTAAATATATTTTAAAAATGTAATGAGTCTAGTTAGAGCTCCTCCCTATTGTTTAGGAGGGAATCAGAAAATTTGGGGGTTTAATTATTGTGACATTAGAGAGGGAGCTCTTGCTTCCTGAATTTACTTGAGTTTCCATACAAGCTGGGCCTGTCTTGCCCTCCAACTTGCAGGAAGAAAAGTGGTAACAGTAGATGGAGTTAATATAATATTCTCTCTGTCTACTGCTATCACCACATACTGCCCAAATGGTCACGCTGATCTTTTCTTGTAGAGCCGGTTACATCAGTTTGGGCAAAAACAATATACCCTTCATAGTCTATCTTCTCCAGATCAAAGCTGGATTGAAGGCAAACTTGTATAAAAAACACATTGTAAGAAAAGCTGCATAAATAACTTTTTAAAGAGATTCTAACTTACTAAGATAATTAAGTAATTTTTTAAAAAGCTGGCTTTGCAGAACTCTTGGCCAGAAAACCAGACTAACAACCGTTTTTCGAGGAATGCCTCTGAGAATTTTCCCAGTAAAGAGAATCTAGCTCACCTTCATTTTCCTTATTGTACAGCTACACATCAATACTGTGGAAATGTGAGAACCAATAGCTTCAGTTCTATTTGTGAACTGGTACAGGGTAGGTTCTTGACAGAATGGTGACCCAATATTCTCTAGGCTCAACTGCTTGCACCTTGCTCTAAACCAGCTTGGGTAAAGCCTAGAAACAGTTACTATTCTACTTCATGTAGAAATAAATGAGGCAGAAAGAAGATTTAACAAAATCTAAGGCTATTACTAAGAAGAAGGAAGGAGGAGTAGATGGAAAACTAAGATTTACTGATGCTTTGTGTGGGCTCTGTGTGCTATGAGCTATATATGTAATCACTTTAAATTTTCAAAAAGATATTTTTCCATTGTAAGTATTTTCCTATTTTAAAGATGATAAATAAATTCATAGAAGTGAAGTCGTTATTCCTATTGCACAGAACTTGTAAGTAACAAAATTAGGATCAAAGCTAGAGAAGTCTGATTTTGAAAATCATGCTCTTTCCACCATGTGCATTTCTTATAAGATTTCTGTCTTTGTTTTGGTTTTAGTTTTTTTCAAAAACTAAAAAACTCACCATTAATCTTCAGGGTTTATAAGTTACCAATTCACCAATATATTCCCATATGAGGCAAATGAAAATTAATAAAGCAACATTTATGAGTTGCATTCTGAAGTCATTGGTGGCATGCATTATTAAAAAGGGGAGGAAAGCTTGAACATATCATTTTTTAAAGGATGTTAAAGAAAGAGTGAAGTTAATAAAATATATATATGGGAGAACCTATTCCTAACTTATGTAATATTTCCATTATTTAAAAATCTGTACTAACAAAACTTCCTCTAGAGTTTCATTTAACATATCAGATTTTTATATCCTATTCTCCTCCAGAACTAGTACAATAAATGAACTCAAAATACTGTTTGTGAAATGAGGACAGAGACAAGCCAGAAATTGTCTTTGAATGAGAACACACAGTTTATAGGGCCAAGAAATCTCTGGACACTTTACTGTGACTGAATAAGGAACAGAGGCATGAACTATAGTGTGGGGTAGAGAGTGTAACAAATTTTTGCAATGTTGCAGCTATTTCCATGACTAAGAATATAATGTCTCAGAACCCCTCACATACAGAATAATTGGGAGGACAAGCGTGTGCTACATTGGAGCGACTGCATGCTAGCAGGTGGGATGGAAACTTCACAGCAATAGAGTAAGGGCAACACAACTTAATCCACAGACAACCCATTCACCTTCCTGCCTCCCAAAGCTTATAATTTCCCATTAGTGGTTACCCTCTGACAAAGCCTGAGGCTACATCTGTGTCATGTCAAGAGTTGTCTCTGTGGATGTGTAACATTCCGTCAAATATATAGCTGTCTTGCCTACATAATATCAAGCCACTAGGTATTTTTCCATTCATTTATCACATAAAGTTTTTGTTTCTCATTCGAATGCTTGACATCATTTAAATATAGTTCAGCACTTATTCAGAAATTTTAAAAACCTCCCTACAGTTCAGATTACTAGCATGGTATCACGGCCTTGCTATAAATAACGAGTGTATCAGTTACCTTGCTGCCTCCCTCACACAAGGCGGAAGACAAACTCCTACCCCTTCTCTCTGGAGGAGGCTCATGTTTTGGTATTTCCAGTTTATGGTTTATAAAAGACCTAATACACAATGTTATTCTATTTTTATATCTGCAAGAACTGAGACTAGGAGACTCAGGAGCTATTTAGGATATTTCAGCTCTGCCTGCCACTTTGACTCAAAGACATTTGAAGGGCCCAGTCTTCTGCAGTGAAGCCTGGCACATTGAGATGGCTGCCCACTTAAGTAAGCTAGGTGGCTCACTAGGACAATGTGGCTTCTCTCACACAGTCACTTTGACTTATTTTGTCATTGTCAACCTCAGAGACCTTTATTTATTATATAGACTAGTGATTTTAGTTGACAGATCATCTGTCATTTATCTTTATCATGATTAACATTAGAATCACAAAATTTTAGAGCTAGAAGGAAACTTCTAGGTCATCAGGGTTATTCTGCCTTATTTTAGATAGGAGGAAACAGAGGCCAGGCTAGGTGTTGGTAGAGATACAGGTTCTCCCAGTAACCAATTGAAATTTGTTTTTCCAAATCAGGCAGTATCAACCTCAGAGAGTCTAAACCTGGGTAAATGAAAGTTGCAGAGCTTTATACAGAACAAATCCAGGCAATTCTTAGGTACATGATTCAGAGTATAGGCAAAGAGTGCTAAAAGATAGAAAAAGATAGTCTGCACTACAACAATGTATAAAAACAAAGGATTATCGCAGGCCAAAAGCCAGCTGAGTTGCTGCACAAGGGGCGTGTCCTCTCTGGGAGAAAGATAGTTCCTGCAGGACCTGGCTGGCTGATTTCACCTGGTAAAGCAAGACTCTCAGGTCTTCTTTCTGCCATTGACCCGAGTTGTTCCTAAATGTAAGAACTCTTCTTTGGACCTAGTGTATTTCTGTAAAAAATAATATGTGTATGTATATAGATATTCTATAGATTTCAAATGGGTAAAAGTTCTTACCTCCTATCTCTTAAAAATTCTTACCCATCCTCCCATAAAGGTTAGTGGTTTAATTTCATTCTATTGCTATTCATCCATTTGTTTGCATTTTCTTCACTCTTTTTTTCATTTCACATTTCTTGAATATTTGCCTTATAAGATGCACATTTCATGTGCTGGATGAGATAGAAAGATGTGTAGAAGATGTGCTCCCTGTTCTGAAGGATTTCACAGTTTAGTGTGTCAGACATACATGCAAATAAATTCCAGTACCACAAGAATGACAGAGCCACTGATGGAGCATAGGACAGGATGCTACCTTCTTGGAGAAACTGAACATCAGAGATGAAACTTGAAGGATGAAAGAAGCTGGTCAGACATAAAGAATAAAGATTCTTCCTTGCAAGTAATTGCATGTATAAAGGCCATATTTGGATAATAATGAGTGGGTTAATATGGGCAGAATAAAGAGATGGGCCTAATAGCCTCATCATTAGAAGTTGTTTAACTAGTTTGAGTTTCTGGAAAAAGAAACTCTAAGACTTCTAGCTTAGGAAACAGTGTGAATAAATAGTGCATATAGTAGAAACATCTCTGAGCAAGCCCAAGGATATAGCATAGAGTTCAATTTGGGACATATGAGAATATAAAAACCATGAGGTCATCTGTAGAGGTCAATGATTGTTCTGCTTTTTCTGTAAACATTTTTACCATCATTGGTGGCCTTCCTTTGCATTCTTAACAATCAGATTATAAAATAATAGATAAATACAGTGACAGATACTAACTTGTTAAAAAGATAATGGCCTTATTTCATCCTGAAACTGGAAAGCTGGACAGTACTAAGTTTAACTGTTGTACTTAGTTTGTTAAACCAGCAGCCTTACTTGGAAACATGGTCTAGCTTTCCAGTGTTGTTCATTTTTAAAGTAATTGAAACAATTAAAGCACATAACTTTAAAATATTAGTTATTAAAATAATTGACATTAGAATAGATGCAGACAGATGGGGCCTGAACAAGGCTGAAAGAGACTAATGTTTAAAAAAATCAGATCATAAATAGTGGGAAATAAAGCCATTAATTAAAAAATAGTTTAATTACCTCAGAATATTTGTTTTTTTGCTAATTTGGTGCAATTGTCTATAAGTCCATAGATGTATTACATAATCTATTATAAACTATCATGTAGTTTTGAAATAGAATAATACCATATATTTCTTATACTTTTTTTTTCCTAATTTTTTTTTTTTTGAGACAGGGTCTATCTCTGTTGCCTAGGCTGGAGTGTAGAGGTGCAATCATGGCTCACTGCAGGCTCAATTTCCCAAGCACAGATGATCCTTCCACCTCAGCCTCCTGAGTAGTGGGACCACAGGTGCATGCCACCATGCCTGGCCAATTTTTGGCATTTCTTTTTTATAGAGACAGGGTTTCGCTATGTTGCCCAGGCTGGTCTTAAACTCCTGGATTCAGGTGAACCTCCCATCTGGACCTCTCAGAGTGCTAGAATTACAGGTGTGGACCACCGTGCCCAGCCTCTTTTTCTCAATATTTTTGTATTTTTAGTAGGGATGGGGTTTCACCATGTTGGCCAGGCTGTCTCGAACTCCTGACCTCAGGTGATCCACCCCCCTCGGCCTCCCAAAGTGCTAGTATTACAGGCTTGAGCCACTGCGCCCAGGCAAAATGTTATTTTTTAATCTGATATTTTCATGACATGATTTCTTTTGGCTTTCTCCTTCTCAAAATGAAATATTGTATATTTGTTGATAAAAAATATCTTTTTTTTTTTTGAGACCAAGTCTTGCTCTGTCACCCAGGCTGAAGTCAGTGATGCGATCTTGACTCACTGCAACTCTGCCTCCCAGATTCAAGCAAATCTCCTGCCTCAGCCTCCTAAGTAGCTGGGATTACAGGTGCATGCCACCATGCCTGGCTAATTTTTGTATTTTTAGTGGAGATGGGGTTTTGCCACGTTGGCCAGGCTGGTCTTGAGCTGACTGCAGGTGATCTGCCCGCCTTGGCCTTCCCAGGTGCTAGGATTACAGGCCTGAGCCACTGCGCCCAGCCAAAAATATCTTAGTTAAGTTGCATTAGAGTACAAAGATGGGTACGTTTGGAAAAATTCATAGAACATGATTCGAAGGCAAGCTACTACACGATAAAATGAAATTGCAGTCTGACTAACATTCTTAGCAGGATTCTCCAAGATCTGGTCTCAGCACACTCATAAACCCCCTTCATTAGCCCCTCTTCTTAATCAATTCCAGACACACTGATATGCCTTCACTTCTTACAGCTTATCAAGCTTCTCACTAACATAGACCCTGGGTTTTACAATTGTTTTCCACAGAAGACTCCTTTCCCGTCTCTTTGCTTAACTCCTACTTGTCCTCTACCTTTTAATTAAAGGACATTTTCTCAGGGAAGCCTTTCCTGGTGCCCTAAATTAGGTAAGGTTCTCTGTTAAATACTCTCAACATCCCATATTTTTCCTTCATAGCATTTAATTGACTATAATTAAATAATGATCTGTGTAATTGCCAGTTTAATATGTGTCTTCCCGAAGGATCTGTAGACAATTTTGAGGACAGTCAGCATTTGTTAAATAGATAAATGAGAAACATAAAGGTGTTGTACCTCTGGAGACCCTTTCTTGCTCTAATTATTGTTTACTGTAGGGACTGCTCATGTCCAGGAACAAATGACACTAGATATCCTCATGGTGAGATTTGGCAACAAAAGACTTCCCAGCAAAGAGTACAACCTCTTCAATCTCCCTTGTTAAGGGCAAGTTAGAGACTGGGAAAGAGATTGCTTTCTTGGTGTACCAGTGAAAATTCTCCTTTCACCTGTCCCTTCTCATGGGAAGACTAGCATGTCTCCTCCTCTGCCATCCTCTTTACTCTCAAGTCAGGCGCTTGCTGAGTTGTAGGATCTACTGTTTCATCCTGTGCTTCTGGAGTGTGAAGAAATATCTTTAGGATAAGTTGTCTAGGATACATGCAAGGGGCAATCAAAAATCAAAAACTAGAATAAAAGTGTTTAAAAAGCAACAGCAATGAATGAGATTTTTTGGTGAAAGAAGAGAGAGAACTGAAAGCTGTGGGCCACCTACATTTGAGGGGCCATCAGAGGAAAGTAAAAAGCACCCTAATGGGAGCTACCAAAGTTAGGGAAAGGAAATAGATTGCAGGGGATGGGGGCCAAGAAAAGGGAATCTTTCAAGACACAAAGTCAGTGCCTTCAGTGCTGCATAAGAAGTTGAAACTGATTTTATAACTTTCAAAATTACTACAAGCAAGGAGATTTTAATAGCCATGGGGTTATTATTTATTTATTTATTTATTTTTAAAATTAATTTATTATTTAGATCATATGAGAAATTTTAAATAAACTTAGAAAACAGTCCAGGCGCGGGGGCTCATGCCTGTAATCCCAGTACTTTGGGAGGCTGAGGCAGGCGGATCACCTGCAGTCAACAGTTCAAGACCAGCCTGGTCAACATAGTGAAATCCCATCTCTACTAAAAATACAAAAATTAGCTGGGTGTGGTGGCAGATACCTGTAATCCCAGCTACTCAGGAGGCTGAGGCAGGAGAATCTCTTGAACCCAGGAGGTAGAGGTTGCAGCAAGCCAAGATCGTGCCACTGCACTCCAGCCTGGGCATCCAAGTGAGACTCTTGTTTCATAAATAAATAAATATAAAAAAAAAACCTTAGAAAACAGAGGAAAGAAGAGGGAACATACCTCATCACATAAACGCACACACACCAATAGCAATATGGTATAATACCAATTTGGTATAATTATTTACATATTTTTATTTTTATTTATTTATTTTTTTGAGACGGAGTCTCACTCTGTCACCCAGGCTGGAGTGCTGTGGCGCGATCTCGGCTCACTGCAAGCTCTGCCTCCCAGGTTCACACCATTCTCCTGCCTCAGCCCTCCAAGTAGCTGGGACTAAAGGCGCCCACCACCACGCCTGGCTAATTTTTTGTATTTTTAGTAGAGACGGGGTTTCACTGTGTTAGCCAGGATGGTCTCGATCTCCTGACCTCGTGATCCGCCCGCCTCAGCCTCCCAAAGTACTGGGATTACAGGCGTGAGCCATCGCGCCCGGCCAATTATTTACATATTTTCAATACATGTTTTTATTTTTTGGGTAATGAAAATCAGTGACTATATAATGAGGTATAGTTTCTTCAAATTAAAAATAATCTTTTATAGTTATAAAGTTATATCTCAGTCAGGTAGAAAATTCAGATTCAAAATACTTTACTTTTGAATACAGATTCAAAATACTTTATGCAAAATGATGAAACCCTGACCTCCTTCTGGTGATGTCCAGATGGCCTAATTGCTTCATCTTATACTTCTTTTGTTAGAGGTGCTGGAACCAAAGCAAATCCATCTTGACCTACTGGGCTACATTCCCAGGAGGTTAAGGCATTCTTAGTCACAAGATAAGATAGGAGGTTGTTGGTAGAAGAGCTGAGGCAGCACTAGCTTGTCCGTCATAACGTAAAAGAGTCCTGGAACATGTCCTGGGTCCAGGGTCTAAACCCCATTGTGGCCTTTTGAACACCAAGCTCTGTGCCAAAGGGTGGAAGGCTGCCCTGCTGCCCCACAATCTAAGCCCAGGGCATAAAACCTCTCATGGCGTGGATGGAATCCAAGGCTCAGGGCATAAAACCCCTTGTGGCCACTGCAGTGTGCACAGACTTGTTCGTTCCTTGCTTCTTGCTCTCCCAGGCTCATAAACATGTTCTCCATTATCTCAGGTAGCAGAGCATATTACATATGCGTCAAAGAAAATACTAAACCATCGCAACTATGCTTGATGCACTGCTACCTTTCTACCCCCATGTCCTCACGTCCTCACCTGTTTACCCCCACATCCTCACATCCTCACCACCTGCTTCTTTGTTTGATCACCAATAAATAGTGTGGGCTTCTAGAGCTCCAGGCCTTTGCTGCCTCTATACTAGTGTTGGCCCCCTGGACCCACTTTACACATTCTTAACTTGTCTTGTCTCATTCCTTTGACTCCGCTGGACTTCGTAGCCTGCAAGGCCTGGTGTTGGGCCTGATCATCCCAATAGAGGTCAGCACAATATGCAGGTCACAAAGACCTTGCTGATAAAACAACATGTGGTAAAGAAGCTGACCACATCTAACCAATACCAAGATGGAGAGGAAGTGACTTCTGCTTATATTCACTGCTCATTATGTGCCAGTTATAACGCATTAGCATGCTAAAAGACACCCCCACCAGCACCATGACAGCTTACAAATGCCATGGCAACTTCAGGAAGTTACCCTATATGGTCTAAAAGGGGAGGAACCCTTAGTTCCAGGAATTGCCCATCCCTTTCCCGGAAAACTCATGAATAATCCACCCTTTTTTTAGCATATAATCAAGAAGTAACAATAGGTATAGGCAGCTGAAGAGCTCATGCCACTGCTCTGCCTATGGAACAGCCATTCATTTATTCCTTTACCTTCTTAAACAACTTGTTTTCACTTTACTCTACGAGCATGCCCTGAATTCTTTCTTTTGCGAGGTCCAAGAACCCTCTCTTGAGGTCTGGATTGGGACCTCTTTCCGGTAACACTTTCACAAATGGTTTGTCTATTATCAAGTAACTTTTTTTCCAAACATGATCTTGTAAGTGCTTATAGCATAGCTTTCCAAATTGCTCTGTTGGACTGGACAAAAACAAAACCAAAACCAAAATAAACATTCTCCATATCCAAAAGTTACTAGCTCATGCAAATATCTCTTTTAAACATGTTTAATTAGATAAATTATTTTTATATTATATGATTTAAAAAGGTGAGTTCAAAGGTTAAAAAAGTTTTGTTTTAATTTTTCACTGTGATCTAACTAGAAGAAAAAGGCCAATGAATATTTGTTGAATAAATAATAAAAAAAGGCAAATAACATATTTCTGCATCTTTGCCCTACAGAAAGAAGGGTAATGAACAGGCTAACTTTGACTGTTTTTTTGTTTGTTTTTTATTTTGTTTTCTTTTTTTGAGATGGAGTCTCACTCTGTCTCCCAGACTGGAGTGCAGTGGCACGATCTCGGCTCACTGCAACCTCTACCTCCTTGGTTCAAGCAATTCCCGTGCCTCAGTCTCCCGAGTAGCTGGGATTACAGGTGCATGCCACCATGCCTGGCTAATTTTTTTGTATTTTTAGTAGAGACAGTGTTTCACCATGTTGGCCAGACTAGTCTCGAACTCTTGACCTTAGGCAATCCACCCGCCTTGGCCTCCCAAAGTGCCGGGATTACAGGCATGAGCCACCGTGCCTGGCCTTTTTTTTTTTTAAGATGGAGTTTCGCTCTTGTTGCCCAGGCTGGAGTGCAATGGCACGATCTCAGCTCAATACAACCTCCACCTCCCAGGTTCAAGAGATTCTCCTGCCTCAGCCTCCTGAGTAGCTGGGATTACAGGTTCCCGCCACCATGCCCAGCTAATTTTGTATCTTCAGAAGAGACAGGGTTTCTCCACGTTGGTCAGGCTGGTCTCGAACTCCCAACCTCAGATGATCCGCCTGCCTCAGCCTCCCAAAGTGCTGGGATTACAGGCATGAGCCACTGTGCCCAGCCTAACTTTGACTGTTATAGACAATATAACACGAATTTAAAAATATAAAATATTTTAAAGAGGAAGACTGCCCTGCCTTTCTCTAAGTTCACATCAATTTGGGTCCTGATACCAATAATAATGTTTTTGTTACATTTAACCCTAATTGGGATGAGGTTCTAAAGGACTTCCAGATCTGATCCTTTTCCTCTCATTTTTATTTCTACCTGCCTAGAGCTCCAAATCAAATTTAATAGCTCAGAAAGGGGAGTGTTGCATGCCACCTGTTAGAAGACCAATTATATTGTTTATTTGTTTCTCCCCACTTGGTCAAACAATATTCTCTTATAAAGTTGATTTTCTTTTTTTTTTTTCCTGTATCTGTTATATCTTTGGCTGCTTGGCCTCATGGCTTATTAATAGTTCTTGCCTTTCACACCTCAGCTTTACATGTTTTTGGTCATCCTCTGTGAGGGTGTTTATGCATTCTACCATCAGCTTTCTGTCAAGTATCTCATTACCACTTTCTTAAGGACAGTGGAGGTCCTCTCACCTGTTTGTCTCTGTGGATGCGAACAACACTGTATCCTGGGTACAACCCTGGTGTTTAAACTCTTTATCAGGACATACCTCCCCCACAGAGTGTGTGTGTTATGGGGTAAAATGGAAGAGGAGGGAGACAAAAAAAGCAAGAGGGTTTCCTGCCTTCTTTTCTCCTGTTACCATTTTCCTTTCACCCACTCAGTGTTATGCTTGCTCTACTCCAGGCCATGCTGAGAAGCATCTGCTGACCCTGACTCTCCCTGCTTCCCAGCCTGTTCCTTGAGAAGGGAAGACCCTGTACAGATGCCTCAACACCATTCTTCAAACTCTCCTTCTAGCAGGAAGGAAATTTACTTTACCTGCCCCTGTGATCAACCCCCAACCCCTATCCTATGCCCAAATATCCTGAGTGTTCTAAATCCTTGGGTTATTTCCTCAGTCTAAATAATTCATATTAAAAAGACAAAGATTCAGAATTTTTAAGCCATATTTATCTGAATTTGTTACCTGTATTAGTTCATTCTTACATTGCTATAAATACCCGAGACTAGGTAATTTATAAAGAAAAGAGGTTTAATTGGCTCATGGTTCCGCAGGCTGTACAAGAAGCATAGCAGCTTCTGCTTGGCTTCTGTGGAGGCCTCAGAAAACTTACAATCATGGCAGAAGGTGAGTGGGGAAGCAGGCACATCTTACATGGCTGGAGCAGGAGGAAGAGAGAGAGCGGGGTGGTGCTACACACTTTTAAACAACCATCTCTCACAAGAACTCTATCGTGAGAACAGCACCAAGAGAATGGTGCTAAACCATTCAGGAAGGATCCACCTCAATGATCCAATCATGTCTCACCCGGCCCCACCTCCAATACTGGGGATAACAATTTGACATGAGATTTGGACAACGACACAGATTTAAACCATCTCACTTCCTCTACTTGAGTTGACCAGACAATAATTCATACCAGTGGTATGATTAAAGATGTAGGCTCTGTCTGATAGAATATGAACCATTTAAAATTCCTCTTCAATTTCTTTTTTTCTTTCTTTTTTTTTTTTTGAGATGGAGTCTCACTCTGTTGCCCAGGCTAGAGTGTAGTAGCGTAATCTTGGCTCACTGCACCTCCGCCTCCTGGGTTCAAGTGATTCTCTTGCCTCAGCCTCCCGAGTAGCTGGGATACAGGCGCCCGCCACCATGCCCAGCTAATTTTTGTATTTTTAGTAGAGACAGGGTTTCACCATCTTGGCCAGGCCGGTCTTGAACTCCCTGCCTCAGCCTCCCAAAGTGCTGGGATTACAGGCATGAGCCACTGCGTCCGGCCTCTTCTTCAGTTTCAAGATTGTTTCTGGGAGCTCTGATGTCCCTGATTTTATAATATACTCAAGGACTTCCATAAAACATGCAATATGGTTTTATGGGAAGTGATTTGAATGCTGCTGTCCATTACCTAATGTGACATTATTTTAGGAGCAAATTCTTTCCAGTATTCCAAGTTTCCAGAGGAAGATTTTTCTGGGTGTGATTTTCTGAGGTCTCTGAGATTGTACCTAGTTCAAGGTTCTGCATTCTCTTCCTGTTCACAGAGCCCATTTCAATTCAGAGTCCTCCCCACCTCTCAGCCTGCCCAGTCTAAAAATCTGCCTCATAGTGACTCTAAAGAGAAAGGGAGAAATCAGAAGACAGCATAGCCAATGGTGAACTTCAACTGAACCTAGGCCTATGCAGGTTCTTGAGCTACAGCCCTTGCCTCTGACATGTTCTAATGTCCAGTCAAAAAAAGGATGGAAAGAACAATGATTACAAGAAATGTTCTATTATGTCTCCTGACTCAGAAATAAAATGAGAGGGGGTAATAGCTAAAATTCGCTTTAGACTGATTAGTGAGTAGTTTTATCTAAAATGTGAAAGTAAATGAGGACTATATATATATATAATTTAAATAATATATTGTATTTAATGTAATGTATATAAAAAATTATATCAATATGTAAACAATACAGAAGTGATTAATGAGATATTTTACATTCTCATTTATTGGTAGTGAGTCTTCAAAAATTTGTGTGTATTTTACACTTATAGCACATCATTAGTGGTTTTGCTAAAGATATAAAAAATAAATGTTATAAAATGTATGATAGTTTATTTATTACATTTATCTTTATTGTGTTCCTCATCACATCACCTGTCTATCAACAAAACACCCTGATATGTGTAACAGTAATTGAATTCAATCAAATTTGGTATTTTGCATACTTTCAGTCATATAAAAACCATAGTGTTTATACATATTTTGCAATTTTGTTGCTATGATGGTGACATATAGAATACGGGTCTCCTTTTGTACTATTGCCCTAAGCCCCACAAATGTTAGGGGCAGGCCTGATTTCTTTCTTTCCACCCTACACCAGGTACAATTGGATAAGAGACTCCAGGAGCCCTCATCCTCTTTCCTGACAGCACTTATCACCATGCCTTCTTATTCCTGAATATTGTCTGACATAACCTATAATTATTTTCAACCTTTTCCCTTTTAATGAATAAATATTTAAACTAGTGTAGTTTCTTTTTTCAATCTATGGGTTGTTTCACTTATATCATCTATTTGATGTATAACAAATTCCACAAGGTAGGTAGTAGCACATAAGGAAAGAGGCTGAGAAAGTTCAAGTGATGTGACTCACACTTAACAGTTAGTATCTCGGCTGGGCGCAGTGGCTCACACCTGTAATCCCAGCACTTTGGGAGGCCAAGGTAGCTGGTAAATCACCTGAACTCAGGAGTTCGAGACCAGCCTGACCAACATGTCTCTACTAAAAATACAAAATCAGCCAGGCGTGATGGCGCATGCCTGTAGTCCCAGCTACTCAGGAGGCTGAGGCAGGAGAATCGCTTGAACCCGGGAGGCAGAGATTGCAGTGAGCCGAGATGGCGCCATTGCACTCCAACCTGGGCAACAAGAGCAAAACTCCATCTCAAGACAAACAAACAAACAAACCTCCCAAGCAATTAGTATCTCAGGGCTTCTCATTCTAACTTCTTGCTCTTTCAAATGTATTTGGTTTCCTCATTTTGGGTGTGATTTAGACCAGAGGAAATGAGAGCCAGGAAGCCTTTTAAGTGGAGCAAAAGCATGAGCAAAGACGTAGAAAATAGCAGTTCAGTTGGGCTGAAGCCCATGGTCTTTGTTAAGGAAAGATAAAAAATGTGGGAAAGAACAGGGCTGTGTTGATGAAGCCTTGGATGTCAAAGTTGGGATTTTGCATTTTATTCTGATGACTGAAGCAATATTTTTTAGAGAAAGTAATTGAAATAAAGAAGTTTTATTTTTTATTAATAAAAATGCTGTCAATGTACTCGAGAGGAAGCTGGTACTCATCTGAGTAGGAGAAGGAGGACAGATCAGTAGTTGAACTTGCACTTGAGATGAGAAGCATCTGCCACCTACACCTTCCTATTGTTCTACCTTCCTAATCCTGACCAGCTGTTTCCTTAGTGTGTACAACTTGTTGTATGGGTGGCAGGGTTACAGAGGATAGATGGGTCAGTTCCAACTTGTACCATTTTTCTGCCTCATGCCCAAATGAGGATGAATTAGTCACATTTTTGCACACTAAGGACAAGGCATTTATTTTTTCAACTGATATATAATATTTTTATAAACTTCTGGTTTAAGAGGCAGACAAAAATTATATGTTTAGATTTTTTAAAAAAATTATCAACATGGCAGAGTAATCACTTTAAAACCTGTGTGAGATCATGCCATGTCTTTGCTTAAAATCCTGAAATGGCTATTTTACTCAGGGTGCAAGCCTAAGTCCTTTAAACATCCTACAAGGCCCTACACAACTTGGTTCCTTATTACTTTTCAAGTTTCGCTTCTATTTCTGTCTCTCTTGCTCACCCTTTGCCACACTGGAGTCTTTACTGTGCCTCTGACACACTAGGCACATTGCTGCCTCAGGTTGTTTTAACTTGCTATTTCCTCTGTCTAAAACAAGTTTGTCTAACCCATGGTCCGTGGGCTGCATGTGGCCCAGGATGACTTTCAATGCAGCCCAACACAAATTCATAAACTTTCTTAAAACATTATGAGTTTTTTTTGGTGATTTTTATTTTTAGCTCATCAGCTATCATTAGTGTTCGTGTATTTTCTGTGGCCCAAGACAGTTCTTCCAGTGTGGCCCAGGGAAGCCAAAAGATTAGACACCCTTGGCCTAGGGCACTCTTCCACAGATACCAAAAGAGTTTACTTCCTCACCTCCTCCTGGTCTTTGGTCAAATATCCTCTTCTCAGTGAAGGAGTCCTCTCTAATCACTCTTTAAATGTAATCCTCACCCCAGCATACCCTATCTCTTTCTGTTTCATTTTCCAACATACCATCGGACATTCTATGTCTTTTATTTATGTATTGTTTTCAGTCCCTCTTCTGGTAGAAAATAAGCACCAAGGGAAGGTATTTGAGCAGTTTTGTTCATGGTCATGTCTCTCAAGACCTTAGAACAGTACCTGACACATACAGGTGCTTGATAAATAGTTGTCAAAATAAATGAAGCCTTTTACTTCCTGATGGTTGGGCATAACATCTTTTTGAACATCTTAGTTTATTAAAGAAGTTACTAATCTTCTTATTGATTTCAATGAATCTAGAGAAATTTCTTCATCCTCCTGATTATTTTGGATTTCTGAATTAGATGTTTTATTTTTATTTTTTTTTCCTGGGGTTGGCAATGTCACCAGGGTTTTAATTAGTGTGACTAAAGATGAGCTGTTTCTTCTAGATCAGAGACTGGGGCATGTCAAAGCCTGGGTGTAGTGAATTTTTATAATTTTATGTTGCCTTGGCATCCATTTTGAGTATAAGTTTAACTTCTTCATACTAGAATCAGGGGTTAGTCACCCTTGAAACAGTTTGCAGTTCTATACCATGCCCAAATGGCTCAAGCAAATGGCCAAAGCTAAGAACTTCTGGATGTCTCCCCCGCTAGCAGATTGTACTCCCTGCTTTCTCACTGCTTCCTTTAAACAGACCGTATAGGCATTTGCCCGTGAACTTAGTAACCTACAGCCTAGTCCGTTGTCTATACTGCTAGTTGCCACACACACTCCTTCTCAATGCCTAACTCTTCATGTTCTCCTCTCACGCCAGGGGATGGAAGATTGCCCTCCAGATTCATTGCACCTTCCTTGCCCAGATTCTGTAGGTAAAAATCTTTGAACTTCCTATTTTGGTGGTGTTTTGAATTTGCTCCTTCCATTCTCAAGAACCAAACTGCAGGCTGGGTTTTCCCTGGGATGTCAGGACTAACACGGTTGACTTCTCAGCCCCAGAATGATGGTTAGATAGGCATACACTAAACACAGGTCAGATAAGAGCCACAAGAGTGTCTTCCAGTATAAATAAGTTTTCCATGTGAGGAACCCCTTGTCATGGGTCAAACAACTAGACGTTATGCTCTTTGCTAGGTGAAAGACCCATGTCCAACTCCCCCTCATTTATCTTAGCAGGGCTGCCAGTAGGGCAGGGTTGCTAACCACTCTGCTACTGGAATCCTAGTTTATCTGTGGGCTCCCAAGACAATGGGACCTTGTGAAATCTCTATCTGCTGGCTGGGATATGGATACCATCTGTGATCAGATATATTATTACTCAATCTCTCTAGTCTGTCATTTTCACTCTGATTATATCTTACCTGTGTGTATTTAATTTGTGCTGTTACGATATTGTTTTATGCTCACCAACCTCCTAACTTTGGAAAGGATTCAAAGCATATATATTTTCTGTCTTTAGCCAGTTTTAATACTTGAAGGCAAAGGACCAGTTTTCTATGATGTTCAAAATGATAGTTTGCACAGAGGCTCAATAAATGTAGGTTGACTTGGTGCAGTGATTACCGTCTTTTAATGCCACAGAAATTACAGTCATAACACATGGGTATCAATCATTCCAAGCTATATAAGATCCATACAAGAAAAAATAAATTTTTTATGTCCTGAAAAATATCAAGAAATATGGAATCAGAAAATAGAAGGAAAGGAATAATAAAAAGAGTCATTTTATATTATACTGCTTCAATGTTTATATCTAATTATTTAAGCATTGAAAACATTTTCAGAATACAGATTATCCTAATGTGTCTTGCTTTCATATATCTTATAAAAGTAATTCGTATAATATTCATCAAAACCATTTTAGTATCTCTTCAAATCCATATATTCTCCTTACACTTCAGTGCCAGAGAATTTTAGAAGTAGGACCAAGGTCTGTTGAAGAAAGTACTAGTGATGTGGCCTTTATTATGTTGTCTCAGCAAATTTGAAGATAACGATTTCAGCTCTGATCTAGAAAGATAAAGAGGCAATGTTTTCTAACACAAGATCTCACCTATTGGTAAGTCTTAAAGCCCCACCCTAACAGAGTATGAACCAGTTGTTACTGCTATCTCATTCATTTCCCCTCTGCCATGCTTCTTCCCAGTTTTTTGGTTATCTCAAGGCCTTTGGGAAACAAGACTGTTCTTCAGAAAATGTTCAAGGTCCTTGAATACAGAGACTATTTACTAGAGATGATAATGACCCAAGTTTCTTATATTAAAAACAACAACAACAACAACAATTCTTTGAATTTCTGGGCACTGCTACAAAGAAAGAGTTGACATAAGTGTATATCTTTGTTTTAAAATATACTCTAAGTTCTAGGGTACATGTGCACAACATGCAGGTTTGATACATAGGTATACATATGCCATGTTGGTTTGCTGCACCCATCAACTCATCATTTACATTACGTATTTCTCCTAATGCTATCCCTCCCCCAACCCCCACCCCGTGACAGGCCCTAGTGTGTGATGTTCCCCGCCTTGTGTCCAAGTGATCTCATTGTTCAGTTCCCACCTATGAGTGAGAACATGTGGTGTTTGGTTTTCTGTCCTTGTGATAGTTTGCTGAGAATGATGGTTTCCAGCTTCATCCATGTCCCTGCAAAGGACATGAACTCATCCTTTTTTGTGGCTGCATAATATTCCATGGTGTATATGTGCCACATTTTCTTAATCCAGTCTATCATTGATGGACATTGGGTTGGTTCCAAGTCTTCGCTATTGTGAATAGTGACACAATAAACATACATGTGCATGTGTCTTTATAGTAGCATGATTTATAATCCTTTGGGTATATACCCAGTAATGGGATGGCTGGGTCAAATGGTATTTCTAGTTCAAGATCCTTGAGGAGTCTCCACACTGCCTTCCACAATGGTTGAACTAATTTACACTCCCACCAACAATGTAAAAGCATTCCTATTTCTCCACATCCTCTCCAGCATCTGCTGTTTCCTGACTTTTTAATGATTGCCATTCTAACTGGCATGAGATGGTATCTCATTGTTTTGATTTGCATTTCTCTGATGACCAGTGATGATGAGCATTTTTTCATGTGTCTGTTGGCTGCATAAATGTCTTCTTTAGAGAAGTGTCTGTTCATATTCTTGGTTGACTTTTTGATGGGGTTGTTTAAGTTCTTTGTAGATTCTTGTCATTAGCCCCTTGTCAGATGGGTAGATTGCAAAAATTTTCTCCCATTCTGAAGGTTGCCTGTTCATGCTGATGGTAGTTTCTTTTGCCTTGCAGAAGCTCTTTAGTTTAATTAGACCCCATTTGTCTATTTTGGCTCTTGTTGCCATTGCTTTTGGTGTTTTACTTGTGAAGTCCTTGCCCATACTTATGTCCTGAATGGTATTGCCTAGGTTTTCTTCTAGGGTTTTTATGGTTTTAGGTCTAACATTTAAGTCTTTAATCCATCTTGAATTAATTTTTGTATAAAGTATGAGGAAGGGATCCAGTTTCAGCTTTCTACATATGGCGAGCCAGTTTTCCCAGCACCGTATATTAAATAGGGAACCCTTTCCCCATTTATTATTTTTGTCAGGTTTGTCAAAGATCAGATGGTTGCAGATGTGTGGTGTTATTTCTGAGGCCTCTTTTCTGTTCCATTGGTCTATATATCTGTTTTGGTACCAGTACCATGCTGTTTTGGTTACTGTAGCCTTGTAGTGTAGTTTGAAGTCAGGTAGCATGATGCCTCCAGCTTTGTTCTTTTTGCTTATGATTGTCTTCTCAGTGAGGGCTCTTTTTGGTTCCATATGAACTTTAAGGTAGTTTTTTCCAATTCTGTGAAGAAAGTCATTGGTAGCTTGATGGGAATGTCATTGAATCTATAAATTACTTTGGGCAGTATGGCCGTTTTCCCGATATTGAGTCTTCCTATTCATGAGCATGGAATATTCTTCCATTTGTTTGTGTCCTATTTTACTTTGTTGAGCAGTGGTTTGTAGTTCTCCTTGAAGAGTTCCTTCACATCCCTTTTAAGTAGGATTCCTAGGTATTTTATTCTCTTTGTGGCAATTGTGAATGGGGATTCACTCATGATTTTAGATCTTTCCTGCTTTCTCTTGTGGGCATTTAGTGCTATAAATTTCCCCCTACGTACTGCTTTAACTGTGTCCCGGAGATTCTGGTACATTTTATCTTTGTTCTCATTGGTTTCAACGAACCTCTTTATTTCTGCCTTCATTTAGTTATGTACCCAGTAGTCATTCAGGAACAAGTTGTTTAGTTTCCATGTAGTTGTGTGGTTTTGAGTGAGTTTCTTAGTTCTGAGTTCTAATTTCATTGCACTGTGGTCTGAAAGACAGTTTGTTGTGGTTTCTGTTCTTTTACATTTGCTGAGGAGTGCTTTACTTCCAATTATGTGGTCAGTTTTAGAATAAGTGCAATGCGGTGCTGATAAGATTGTATATTCTGTTGATTTCTGGTGGAGAGTTCTGTAGATGTCTATTAGGTCTGCTTGTTGCAGAGCTGAGTTCAGGTCCTGGATATCCTTGTTAACCTTCTGTCTTGTTTATCTGTCTAATATTGACAGTGGGGTGTTAAAGTCTCTTCTTCTTCTTCTTATTATTATTATTATTATTTCTTTGAGATGGAGTCTCACTCTGTGGCCCAGGCTGGAGTGCAGTGGTGTAATCTTGGCTCACTGCAAGCTCTGCCTCCCGGGTTTATGCCATTCTCCTGCCTCAGCCTCCTGAGTAGCTGGGACTACAGGCGCCCGCCACCACGCACGGCTAATTTTTTGTATTTTTAGTAGAGATGGGGTTTCACCATGTTAGCCAGGATGGTCTTGATCTCTTGACCTCATGATCCGCCCACCTGGGCCTCCCAAAGTGCTGGGATTACAGGCGTGAGCCACTGTGCCTGGCCAAAGTCTCCCATTCTTATTGTTTGGGAGTCTAAGTCTCTTTGTAGGTCACTAAGGACTTGCTTTATGAAGCTGGGTGCTCCTGTATTGGGTGCATATATATTTAGGATAGTTAGCTCTTCTTGTTGCATTGATGCCTTTACAATTATGTGATGGCCTTTTTTGTCTCTTCTGATCTTTGTTGGTTTAAAGTCTGTTTTATCAGAGACTAAGATTGCAACCTCTGCTTTTTTTTGCTTTCCATTTGCTTGGTAGATCTTCTTCCATCTCTTTATTTTGAGCCTATGTGCATCTCTGCACGTGAGATGGGTCTTTTGAATACAGCACACTGATGGATCTTGCCTCTTTATCCAATTTGCCAGTTTGTGTCTTTTAACTGGGACACTTAGCTCATTTACATTTAAGGTTAATATTGTTATGTGCGAATTTGCTCCTGTCATTATGATGTTAGCTGGTGACTTTGCCCATCAATTAATGCAGTTTCTTCATAGTATTAATGTTGTTTACAATATGGCCTGTTTTTGCAATGGCTGGTACCAGTTGTTTCTTTCCATGTTTAGTGCTTCCTTCAGGAGCTCTTGTGAGGTAGGCCTGGTGGTGACAAAATCTCTCAGCATTTGCTTGTCTGTAAAGGATTTTATTTCTCCTTCACTTATGAAGCTTTGTTTGGCTGGATATGAAATTCTGGGTTGAAATTTCTTTTCTTTTAGAATATTGAGGTCGGACGTGGTGGCTCACACCTGTAATCCCAGCACTTTGGGAGGCTAACGTGGATGGATCATGAGTTCAGGAGATCGAGACTGTCCTGGCTAACACAGCGAAACCCTGTCTCTACTAAAAATACAAAAAAATAAAATAAAAAAAATCACCAGGCATGGTGGCAGGTGCCTGTAGTTCCAGCTACTCGGGAGGCTGAGGAAGGAGAATGGTGTGAACCCTGGAGGCAGAGCTTTCAGTGAGCCAAGATCATGCCACTGCACTCCAGCCTGGGTGATAGAGCAAGACTCCATCTCAAAAAAAAAAAAAAAATAATGTTGAATATTGGCCACTTCTGTCTTCTGGTTTGTAGGATTTCTGCCGAGAGATCCGCTGTTAGTCTGATGGGCTTCCCTTTGTGGGTAACTCGACCTTTCTCTCTGGCTGCCCTTAACACTATCCTTCATTTCAACCTTGGTGAATCTGGCAATTATGTGTCTTGGGGTTGTTCTTCTTGAGGAGTATCTTTGTGGTGTTCTCTGTATTTCCTGAATTTGAATGTTGGCCTCCCTTGCTAAGTTGGGGAAGTTCTCCTGGATAATATCCTGAAGAGTGTTTTCCACCTTGGTTCCATTCTCCGCATCACTCGCAGTTACAGTAATCAAATGTAGATTTGGTCTTTTCACATAGTCCCATATTTCTTGGAGGCTTTGTTTGCTTCTTTTTACTCTTTTTTCTCTAACCTTGTCTTCTGGCTGTATTTTATTAATTCGATCTTCAATCACTGATAGCCTTTCTTCCACTTAATCGAATCAGCTACCGAAGCTTATGCATGTGTCACGAAGTTCTCGTGCCATGGTTTTCAGCTCCATCAGGTCATTTATTGTCTTCTCTACACTGTTTATTCTAGTTAGCCATTCGTTTAATCTTTTTTCAAGGTTTTTAGCTTCCTTGTGATAGGTTTGAACATCCTTCTTTAGCTGGGGGAAGTTTGTTATTACCGACCTTCTGAAGCCTACTTCTGTCACCTCATCAAAGTCATTCTCTGTCCAGCTTTGTTCTGTTGCTGGCGAGGAGCTGCAATCCTTTGGAGAAGAGGCACTCTGAGTTTTAGAATTTTCAGCTTTTGTGCTCTGGTTTCTCCCCATCTTTGTGGTATTATCTACCTTTGGTCTTTGATGTTGGTATGTTGGTGACCTACAGATGGGTTTTTTGTGTAGATGACCTTTTTGTTGATGTTGATGCTATTCCTTTCTGTTTGTTAGTTTTCCTTCTTTTTTTTTTTTTTAAACGGAGTCTCGCTCTGTCACCCAGGCTGGAGTACCCTGGCGCGATCTCGGCTCACTGCAAGCTCCGCCTCCCAGGTTCACGCCATTCTCCTGCCTCAGCCTCCCTAGTAGCTGGGATTACAAGCACCTGCCACCACACCTGACTAATGTTTTGTATTTTTAGTAGAGACAGGGTTTCACTGTGTTAGCCAGGATGGTCTTGATCTCCTGACCTCGTGATCTGCCTGCCTTGGCCTCCAAAAGTGCTGGGATTATAGGCATGAGCCACCATGCCAGGCCCGAGCCACTCTGCCTGGCCAGTTTTCCTTCTAACAGTCAGATCCCTCAGCTGCAGTTCTGTTGGAGTTTGCTGGAGTTCCACTCCAGACGCTGTTTGCCTGGATATCACCAGCGGAGGCTGCAGAACAGCAAATATTGCTGCCTGCTCCTTCCTCTGGAAGCTTCGTCCAAGATGGGCAGCCACCTAAATGAGGTGTCTGTTGGCCCTTACTGGGAGGTGTCTCCCATTTAGGCTACATGGGGGTCAGGGACCCACTTGAGGAAGCAATCTGTTCGTTCTCAGAGCTCAAACACCGTGCTGGGAGCACCACTGCTCTCTTCAGAGCTGTCAGACAGGGACATTTAAGTCTGCAGAAGTTGTCTGCTGCCTTTAGTTCAGCTATGCCCTGCCCACAGAGGTGGAGGGAGTCTAGAGGCAGTAGGCCTTTTTGAGCTGTGGTGGGCTCCACCCAGTTCCAGCTTCTGGGCCACTTTGTTTACCTACTCAAGCCTCAGCAATGGCAGATGCCCCTCCCCCAGTCAGGCTGCCGTCCCGCAGATTGATCTCAGACTGCTGCACTAGCAGTGAGCAAGGCTCTGTGGGTGTGGGAGCTGCCAAGCCAGTCACATTAGAGAATCACCTTGTCTGCCGGTTGCTAAGACCTTGGGAAAAGCACAGTATTTGCGTGGGAATGTCCCGTCTTTCCAGGTAGTCTGTCATGGCTTCCCTTGGCTAGGAAAGGGAAATCCCCCAACCCCTTGTGCTTCCCGGGTGAGGCAATGCCCCTCCCTGCTTCAGCTCACCCTCCGTGGGCTGCACCCACTGTCCAACCTGTCCCAATTAGATGAACCAGCTACCTCAGTTGGAAATGCAGAAATCACCCATCTTCTGCGTTGATCACGCTGGGAGCTGCAGACCAGAGCTGTTCCTATTCGGCCATCTTGGAATTCCCCTCCTCCATAAGTGTATATCTTTTAGCTACTGAGCATCCATGAGTGAATTTTGACAGCTCAAGATACCTATAACAATCTTGCCAAGATTAGTGGTCTGAACATTTATGGTCTCGTGGTGAGGCAGTCCGAGGTTCCCAGGCATAAATTATTTAAAAATATGAAGAACACTTCTGACTCATCTACCTATTGAAGCCTACTGTCATTTTCTTCAAAGACATAATATCATTCCCTTTTTCCAAATTTCATTAGGTACCCACTGGGGTACTGAATAAAGTATATAACTTTATATTTACTGTCCCAGCCTCACTGGAAGCCTCCCCTCCAGGCAAGATGGTTCACTCACTGTCTTCCAGATTTCAAGAGAGGCCTCAAGAATCCCCACTGCCATGCCTTTGCCAACAAACTTCTGCACTTGGTATGATCTATGCCCCTAGGCCCAGACAAATCCAGCATCTGTCAGGAATGCTCCCTTGGTACAGTCATGCTTCAATTCTGATCTTCTAGACATTTAATTTCTTGGAACATTCAGAATAATGAATTTGATACCAAGATCAAATTCCAAAAAAATTAAATGTCTAGAAGATCAGAAGTGAAGGAGTGAAATCTTGAGCAAGTGCAGTTTTCTTTTTTTTTTTTTTTCTTTTGAGACAGAGTCTCGCTCTGTCACCCAGGCTGGAGCACAGTGGCATGATCTCGGCTCACTGCAACCTCTGCCTCCCAGGTTCAAGTGATTCTTGTGCCTCAGCCTCCTGAGTAGCTGGGATTACAGGCACCTGCCATCATGCCTGGCTAGTTTTTGTATTTTTGTAGAGACAGGGTTTCACCATGTTGGCCAGGCTTGTCTTGAACTCCTTACCTCAGGTGATCCGCCCACCTTGGCCTTCCAAAGTGCTGGAATTACAGGTGTGAGCCACCACAACTGGCTTGTGCAGTTTTCTTAAATACCAATTTAGTCATCCATTGAATTGTGACAATAATGCCAAATTTGCAGAGCTGATGTGAATGTTAAACTTTGTAAACTCTAGAAAGTTATGGAAATATTAGGTGTATCATTATAATTCCTGTTCAATACCATGTATTATTTATATTACCTTATTTCTCCATCCATTATTCTAAAGTTTTTGAGAGTGCTGTATACTTCTTATAATTTGTTTCCCCAATATGCTTGGCCAAGTGTCCTTTCTATTCTATATGAACAAAAATATTTGTCAATTGATGACCTAGATTTGAAACAGTGATGAAATGCTTTCAGATTATTTCATATTTGACATCTTATTCCTTGGTTAGTAATATGTGAAAATAGGGCTTGATTATTTTTGTTGTTGTTAATTACAGATTTTAGGTAATTTAAAACATAACCATTGTTACAAGAGCTATATATTCTGTATATGGATTTAAAAAAATGTACAGTTCTCTTTTTCATCTCTCTGCTGTAAAACCAATGCTGAATTGGATCAAATGCCAGCTCTTATGCACTTTCAGCTTTGAAAGTAAGGACACAGCTTTGAGTCTCTCTGACCGCAGACCGACTTGTAATTTAACCTACCAGAGGCTGGGTGTGTATCAAAACACAGTGGCTTTACTCAGAGCTTTTAAACAGCTACAAAAGTGAAAAAGCTGAGGATGGAGTGGAAAAAGAGAAAGGATACTTTGTTTTAGGGACCTCTTTCATTTATTTATTTTTTTGTATCCATTGATCACAGGACACCAGTGGCTGCTTCAGGGACCTGGTTAGTAGTCTCCAGGGTTTACTTTACTCCGTAACTAGGGCAAACCTGACAGTCTGGAGTAGAGCAAGAAAAATATGTCATACAGTCAACTAGATTATTTAAAAAGCCACCTTTCTGTTATTCTTATGAGGTTGAGCAAATTGTTTCTCTATATGAGTATAAAATTTATCACCCATGTTCAAGACTTTAAAGCAGAGTTGAAGGCAACCTGAGAATCACTCAGTATTCTTTCTTCCCTTATGTTTTATATGTGGTACTGAATTATTAGTGATGGCTCACTGTGCTTCCAGTGAGGGCAGAGGGTGTTGGGCTCCCCCTAAACAGGGAGAAAAAAGAACAACAAGGATATATATTTTTTTCACGCTGCCTACTGGTTTTGAATGTTTTAGGCTATTTAATTGGAAGAAGAAGGAATTGTTAGAGTTACTTTAAAACTCTACAATTGCTTGATTAACGAGGAGAAAAACTATTGGATAAAACATAGAGTTATTTAAATAAGGTTTAGCAATTCAGCAACGTCTATCAAAATCTTTATTATTTTCATGTTTAAAAAATACTTTAGACTGGGCATAGTGGCTCAGGCCTGTAATCCCAGAACTTGGGAGGCCGAGGCAGGCAGATCCCCTAAGGTTAGGAGTTCGAGACAAGCCTGACCAACATGGAGAAACCCCCTCTATACTAAAAATACAAAAATTAGCTGGGCATGGTGGCACACGCCTGTAATCCCAGCTACTCAGGAGGCTGAGGCAGGATAATTGCTTGAACCCAGGAGGCGGAGGTTGCGGTGGGCTGAGATCGCATCATTGCACTCCAGCCTGGGAAACGAGAGCGAAACTCTGTCTCAAAATAAATAAATAAATAAATAACCAAACAAACCAACAAACAAACAAAAAAACAAAGCAAAACAAAAAAACTTTTATGGTAAAAAGACAGCAAAAATAGATTTTTGTTCAAAGAAGAAAAGATATACTGCCACTGTCACGGTTCTGTAGATGATTTTAGTCTCTTGTCTCCTCAACTGTGCACTAAAGTGTAGGTTGATTTCAACCATGGCTTCTCCAGCGTCAGTCATTTATCAAAGCTAAAACCATAGGTTAAAGATACGTGAAAAAACAGAGCAAGTGGAAATTAAGCTTGATTATGGTCTTTCATGTGTTACTTTTGCTGTCCTTGATTGTGTATTTCTGTTGGATCAAACACTCCTGTTACTGCCTGGCACCATAATGAATCAATATATATTCCAAGTGGCAAGAGGTAAGTTGAGAAGGAAGATGAACCAGTGCAACAAAATGTGCATAATACAGTGACAATAGTATGGCCAATAAATCTTGGAATTACCCACGTGTTTAATTTTGAGCAACATGATCTAGCACTAATGTAATCCCACTCTAAATCAGACAATGTAATTATGAAGACTGAGAGAAAAATAAGCCTGCAACTGAGGAGAAAGAAGACAAAGACCATGTCCTCTTCCTCTACCTATCAAAAGCTTTAAAATGTTTATTTACTCAGAAATCCTATTCCTGATAATATTTCAAAAGAAAACAGTAGAAAAGGCTGGGCATTGTGGCTCACGCCTGTAATCCCAGCACTTTGGGAGGCTGAGGTGGGCAAAACACGAGGTCAGGAGTTCAAGACCAGCCTGACCAGCATGGTGAAACCCCGTCTCTACTAAAAATACAAAAATTGGTCGGGCGCGGTGGCTCACGCCTGTAATCCCAGCACTTTGGGAGGCGGAGGCAGGCAGATCAGGAGGTCAGGAGATCGAGACCATCCTGGCAAACACTGTGAAACCCCGTCTCTACTAAAAATACAAAAAAAAAAATTAGCCGGGTGTGGTGGCAGGTGCCTGTAGTCCCAGCTACTCAGGAGGCTGAGGCAGGAGAATGGCATGAACCCTGGGGGGGCGGAGCTTGCAGTGAGCAGAGATCGCACCGCTGCATTCCAGCCTGGGCAACAAAGCAAGACTCCGTCTCAAAAAAAAGCAAAAAAAACACAAAAATTAGCCAGGTGTGGTGGGACACGCCTATAGTTCCAGCTACTTGGGAGGCTGAGGCAGGAGAATCGCTTGAACTGGGGAGGTGGAGGACGCAATGAGCTGAGACCATGCCATTGCACTCCAAGCCTGGGTGACAGAGTGAGACTCCATCTCAAAAAAAAAAGAAAATATGTTATTTACCAAGATGTCATCTATCATATAACATGAAATATAACACAATCATTAAAATACTGCTGTTAAAGTGATATTAAACTGATAACATGGGGTAATGTTAAGAAAAAAAGTGAGACATAAAATTATGTGTATGTTGTATGTTGAAAGCTGTGAAAAACCAACATAATACATAAAATGTAAGAAAATATACAAAAATGCTAATCCAGATATAGGTAATATTGAATTTTCTCAACTTTTTTTGTAGGTTTTGTAAGGACAATTAAAATTTTAAAATAAGAAGCATAATTATCCCTGCTGAAAGTAAGAGAAGAGATTTTCCTTCTCTTCTTTTTATCAGAGAATTTATTCTAGAAAGCTTGTAATTTTAAACATAATTATCCTCAGTATCTGTGAGCGGTTGGTTCCAGGCCCCCCATGACCCCCGGGATACCAAAATCCAAAGATGCTCAAGTTTATTCTATAAAATGGCATAGTATATGCATGTAACTTACACACATCCTCCTATAGACTTTAAAGCATCTCTAGATTACTTATAATACCTAATACAATGTCTACATATCACTTCCTTTGCATGGACTGAATGTAGTACTTGGTATATGGCAAACTGAAGTTTTGCTTTTTGAAGCTTTGTGGAATGTTTTTTTTCCCCCCAAATATATTTGATCCGTGGTTGATTGAATCCACAGATGAAAACTCCTGGATACAGAGAGCCCACTGTACTTTCTTGGTTCATTAAAATGTATATAAATCATTTTGAAGACTAGATAGGCCCTTTGTCAGCCCAGGAAGGTCTCTCTCAATAATCTAAGAACAATGCCATTGAAATGTACACAGCGAGGGAGATAGCATCCTTAATCTCCCAGTTTCTGTGGGAGGACAGGAATCTAACTTCAGTGGAAGCCAGGCTCCAGAACTACCTTCTGTCATAAAAATACGAGAAGTTTGTTTTTCCCCGGACAAGGTCAATTAGCTAACAGGAACGATCTCCTCAATTTCCAGGTAAAGGTAGGATGAATGATGTTTGCAAATGGGGCTGTCATGTTGTCTTACCTGAGAAATTGTTATTTATCTTGAAAACATGTATGTAATGAGTTGTATCTGCTGGGCGATATAAGGGGGTACGATTACTTTCTGCTTTTGGACTCTCTTAATGGATTACCTGTGACGCACCTCATATTCTGGCTTAATGTTTATTCAATAATAAAAGTGCTTTCTTTACTACCTTTACGGAGAGAATTTCTGGGTTGGGAGAAGATTATCGTTCTAATTATATTTATAATCAAATAAGTACACATTGATATAATGAGCTTTATTATGTTTACAATGGGAAATATACTTTATAATTATTGCCTTTTTTCCTAGTTGATGATTTCTTTACCTTTTCATTGGCAATAACTATCACCACTTTATTGGTTTATTCTACTCTAAGCTCTAAGCTCCCTTCCACTTCCAATTCTTTTGACTTACAGACTGTCTGTTGCATTTTCTTCTCAGTTTCACAATATAGTTTTTAAGTCTGGGAAACACGTCTGTACTATCTTGTACAACTAGGAACCCTGCTAGTGTCCCATGTAAGTCAACTGAAAGCCTTCACTATTTTCTTTCTTTTTTTTGAGATGGAGTCTCGCAGTTGTCACCCTAGCTGGAGTGCAATGGCGTGATCTTGGCTCACTGCAACCTCCACCTCCCTGGTTCCAGCAATTCTCCTGCCTCAGCCTCCCGAGTAGCTGAGATTACAGGTGCACGCCACTATGCCTGGCTAATTTTTGTATATTTAGTAGAGACGGAGTTTCACCATGTTGGCCAGGCTGGTCTCGAACTCCTGACCTCAGGTGATCCACCTGCCTCGGCCTCCCAAAGTGCTGGGATTCCAGCTGTGAGTCACTGAACCCGGCCAGCCCTCCCTATTTTCAAAACAAGGACTTCATCACTAGTTCTAGTTAGCCCTTCCTTTGGTTTCTGCTTTCTGGTTTTAAACTATTCCTTTTTTTTCTTTTGTTTATCCTTTAATCCTCCTTTGAATGCTTTGAGCTGCATTTTATACTTAATGTGCATAGATTTTTTTATATAATTTAATATTCAAACTGGGACACTTTTGAGAGTGAAAAGGTGGGGTAAATAATTACCGGGAAGTTATGCTGTAACCAAGACTGTCCTAGGCAAAACTGGATGTATGTAGGTAAAAGAATCTGAGGTTGGGAGTACCTTTGACTCAAAGTAGTGATTTAGTGTAATAAATCAATCAAGTGGTTATGAACTGATTGTTAACACAAAGATAGGTAGGTAAAGAGATAGATAAATGCAATATTTGGAGTATACTTATTTTAAAACATTTTTGTTGTTTATCTGAAATTAAAATTTAACTGAAGATTCCATATCCATATTTGTTAAATCTAGTAACCCCAGATGCATGGTCATCATAAATATGTTTATTGAAACTGTTTTCCTCAAGGATGGCAACTTCTTATTCATCAGTAGGGTGAATAGCTCAGCATTTACAGTATATTATTTAAAATAAGTAAATAGGATAAACACCATAAAACTAACAAATAAGGCTTATTAATTTAAATGACTAGAAAGAAATATATACCATAAAAAACATAATTTCTTATTTTTAGGGGAAAATTAAGGTAGTCTAATTAGGACTCTAAAGGATAAACATAATTTGAATGGCTAAATAAAATAAATCATATTGTCTATATCTAAAATTTTGTTTTTCTGTTTTCATATATCTGTTCTCATAAACATTTTGAACAGAAAATACAAAAATATTATTACCATATAAAAGTGATCTCATTACTTTTTTGGCATTCTACAATATAGTAACTTTTTCCACTACAGTCAAAAGATGCGTATTTGCCAGTAAGTCTTCTAAAATTCTCAAAATTTTCTTTCTCTTTCTCTTGGCTGTAACAGTTCACAAGTAAAATGAAAAGACTAGGTCAGATGGCTGGTGTTGGTGACTCACTTCCTCCCCCTTTCGGTAGTTTAGCTAGACACCCATCTGAGTCAGCTTAACCAAAGAACAAACAAGCAGATACAGTGCCTGAGTTCTGGGGCTCCCCCTTTGTCACAAGGCTGTTTTCAGTGTCCCATGGCATTGTTAAAGAAAGCTCTCCTTGTTACATTGTCAAAATGAAGTAGCCTACCCCTCTTACTCTATCAATATGTAGAGTGTTAGTACCAGGTGAGGCATTCCTAGAACTCCTTCCAGGAAGCGTCTGGATCCCCCTTCTTCAGCATGTCTCTCTGCAAGATAACACAAGCCAATGGGATGGTGTGTGCTTTGCTGTTTTCACTGCCGATATATTTGCTATATTCCCCAGGACACCTACTTTACTTTTATGCCTCTGATTGCTAATTTTGTGTGTGTGTTTGTGTCTGTGCTCTCATTACATGACATATACTGTCTGAATTAGGGGAAGATGGCAGTGGTGTAATTTCGGACCAGATCCGCCTTTTAATTGGACTTTTATGAGACACAAAGGGCTTTTTACCGCATGTCCAGACTGAAATCAAAAAATTCAGTCACTTCATTACAATAATTTGTAAGTCATTCTTCTTTTCATTCTGAAAAATCTCCCTTTGCACTTTATAACATTTCAGAAAGTAGAACTGTTTTTGTTTGTTTATTTGTTTGTTTTTGAGATGGAGTCTTGCTCAGTAGCCCAGGCTGGAATGCAGTGGCGTGATCTTGGCTCACTGCAACCTCTGCCTCCCGGGTCCTTGTTCAAGTAATTCTCCTGCTTCAGCCTACTGAGTAGCTGGGATTACAGACGCATGCCACCATGCCCAGCTAATTTTTTGTATTTTTTAGTAGAGATGGGGTTTCACCATGTTGGCCAGGCTGGTCTTGAACTCCTGACCTCGGGATCTGCCCGCCTCGGCCTCCTAAAATCCTGGGATTATAGGCGTGAGCCACCAGGCCTGGCCCAGAAAGTTGAACTGTTAAGGAAAAACATACATATTCATCTAAAATAGATATTTTTTTTACTTAAGAATATATATATTTTGAGATAGCGTCTCACTTTGTCACCCAGGCTGGAGTGCAGTGGCATGATCACAGCTCATTGCAGCCTTGACCTACCAGGCTCAAGCGATCCTTTCATCTTAGCTTCCTGAGTAGCTGGGACTATATATAGGTGCATGTTCCCATGCCCGGCTAAGTTAAAAAAATTTTTTTTTTTTCTAGAGACAGGGTCTCTCTGTGTTGCCCAGGCTGATCTAAAATTCCTGGGCTCAAGCAATCCTCCCACCTGGGCCTTTCAAAGTGCTGGTATTACAGGTGTGATCCACTATGCTTGACCAAGGAAAATAATATGTATTTCCCTCTTAAAATGAATTCAAGAGATTTTTTGTTGTTGTTGTTGGAGTCTCACTCTATCACCCAGGCTGGAGTGCAGTGGTGTGATCTCGGCTCACTGCAACCTCTGTCTCCCGGTTTCAAGTGATTCTCCTGCCTCAGCCTCCCAAGCAGCTGGGATTACAGGCACATGCCACTACGCCCGGCTAATTTTTTTTTTTTTTTTTTTTTTTTTTGAGACAGAGTTTTGCTCTTATTGCCCAGGCTAGAGTGTAATGGCGAAATCTCAGCTCACTGCAACCTCTGCCTCCTGGGTTCAAGCAATTCTCCTGCCTCAGCCTCCCGAGTAGCTGGGATTGCAGGCATGTGCCACCACATCTGGCTAATTTTGTATTTTTAATGGAGACGGGGTTTCTGCATGTTGGTCAGGCTGGTCTTGAACTCCCGACCTCACGTGATTCGCCTGCCTCGGCTTCCCAAAGTGCTGGGATTACAGGTGTGAGCCACTGTGCCCGGCCTAATTTTTGGTATTTTTAGTAGAGATGGGGTTTCACCATGTTAGCCAGGATGGTCTTGATCCCCAAGGTGCTGGGATTACAGGCATGAGCCACCGAGCCTGGCCTATGATTTAAATAATTATGGAATCTTTGTTAAATAAGCATAAACATTTTAGAATGTAAATTTCAGAGTTAGAAAAGAAATATTAGGTAAGTGAACATATTTACTGGTTTTGTAAATTATTTCAGGATGACCTGGGTTACAGGTGCTTGCTTAAGGCACGTATGTGAAATAAAACTTAAGGAATAGCCCTCAATGGTTTATGAATCTCCTATCCTTCCCTTTTCCTCTTTGGAATGGGTTGAGTACTTTTATGGTGAAAGTCTTATTCCTTGCTCTTTTCCTTCATATGACAAATTAATATCCTGAGCATAATACTAAAAAAAAGCAAACCAAACCTGTTTATTCTCTTCTCTGGCAGTTTGACATGTCTGTGTAGTACCCTCTGCCAAGTTAAGCTATAAATCCTCTTTGTTGATTTTACTGAGAGCTGTAAGTAAATGATACTTCTATATTTGGGGGATAATTTTATTTTGCTTTAAAATATTGAAATAAACAGAAAATCACCCAACAGACACTATCTTCTATCATTTTTCCTGTAGTTTAAGGCATTTTAAAATCAAATGTTATTTTCGAATATGTTCTGCAGAAACACTTGGATTTTCCCCACTTGCCTTTACATACTTTGCTGTGTGTGATCAGGGCTGGGACATTACAAATTATATTTCCTAGGCTCTTTTGGTACTGGCAGAAGATCAGAAGAATAAAGGAAAAGAGAAGCTTCTGGTTTCTAGCATATACCAGTGGGAAATGCTGGTAGTTGTTGTTATGGCATTGGAAGTCTGATGATTTCACACTTTTTTTTTTTTTTTTTTTTTGAGACAGGGTCTTGCTCTCGCCCGGGCTGGAGTGCAATGGCACGATCTCGGCTCACTGCAAGCTCTGCGTCCCGGGTTCACGCCATTTTCCTGCCTCAGCCTCTCAAGCAGCTGGGACTACAGGCGCCCGCTACCATGCCCGGCTAATTTTTTTGTATTTTTAGTAGAGACGGGGTTTCACCACGTTAGCCAGGATGGTCTCGATCTCCTGACCTCGTGATCTGCGCCTCGGCCTCCAAAAGTGCTGGGATTACAGGTGTGAGCCACTGCACCCGGCCGATTTCACACTTTCAAATTGAAGCAGAACTTTTCCATGTGAATGATTCTTACTCCGTGTTCCAGAATCAGCCAACAGTGCAGCATCAGGTGTGTGTTCCAGGCCAGGATCATTAGCAGTTTCTAATCTCTAGGTATTATTTCCACTTCCTTCTTGCTCCCGTCTCCCATCATCATTTTGTTCTTCTAGATATTTTAGTACCTTTGTTTCCAATTTCCTGTTGTTATGTGTTTAAATTCTTAGTGTTTCTCTGTTTTCCTAACTGGACTTTGACTGATAAAAGTACTGATAAAAAGCCACTAGAAATCCTACACTACAAATAGAACATATGTCTTTGACACCAGAAGAAAGAGGCACCTCAAAAATGATGCTCCTTTTCTAAGAAGGTATAGCGTTTCACAAAAGAATGAGGAACTACATTCATGTTTCTGAAATGAAAATGGGAGTGGTGTGTCATATTTTAAGCTTATCACGACTTCCTGGAATGTAAATTTTACTTGAAAATTTGTATTTAAAGGACAATATTTCTTTCAATCTTAAAATTTTGGGGGCAGATGATTTTACTAGTGAATTCTACCAAAGATTTAAAGAAAAGTTGATAATTTTACTAGTTTAAAATCCTTTACAAACTCTTCAAAAAATAGGAGGGGGGAACACTTCACGTCTCATTCTGTGAGGTCAATATTACTCTCATAACAAAGCCAGACAAAGACATCACAAAAAATAAAACTAGAGATAGTACATATGTATTCATATATATGTAAAACATTTCAACAAAACATTATCAAACTGAAGCCATCAACATATACAAAGGATTATGCCATAACCAAGTGGGATTTATCACAGGAATGCAACATTGGTTTAATACATGAAATCATTCCATGTAATACACTGTATCAGTAGAATAAAAGACAAAATTAACATGATCACCTCAACAGATGCAAAAAAATATTTTGGTAAAATCCAACCCCCTTTTATGTTTAAAATACTCAACTAACTAGAAATACAAGGAAACATTTTCAAACTGATAAAGATCCATGAAAAACCTACAGTAAACTTCATAACTAATGGTGGAAGACTGAATTCTTCCCCCTAATATTAGGAATAAGACAAGGATATCCACTCTTGCTACTTCTATTCAACTTTGTGCTGGATGTTCTATGTCAATTAGTGCAGAAAATGAAGAAAAGGTACCCAGATTAGATGGAAACTAGGAAAACTCTATTTGCAGATGTCATATTCTTGTATGTAAAAGATCTTAAGGAACCCTGCACAGAAAAATATTAGCACAAATGAGTTAATTCAGCAAGACTGCAGGTGACAAAGTCAATATACAAAATACATTGTAATATGAAATCAAGAAAAATATTCAATTTATAATAGCATCAGCAAATTAAATACTTAGGATTTTTTTTCCTTTCTTTTCTTTCTTTTTCTTTTTTTTTGAGAGCATCACTCTGTCGCCCAAGCTGGAGTGCAGTGGTGCGATCTTGGCTGACTGCAACCTCTGCCTCCTGGGTTCAAGCGATTCTCGTGCCTCGGCTTCCTCAGTAGCTGAGATTACTGGCACCCACCACCATGCCTAGCTAACTTTTGTGTTTTTAGTAGAGATGGGATTTCACCACATTGGCCAGGCTGGTCTCGAACTCCTGACCTCAAGTGATCTGTCCACCTCAGCCTCCCAAAGTGCTGGGATGACAGGCGTAAGCCACCACACCCAGCCAGATCAATTACTTTTTATCAGTGATTCTGGGGATATTGTGTATCCACATCCAAAATCATGTAGTTAGACCTGTACCTCACAGCATATGCAGAATTAACTAAAAATGGATCATAGGCCTAAATGTAAGAGCTAAAACAACGAAATGCTTATAAGAAAGTATAGAAGTTATTCTTTATGACCTTGGTTTAGGAAATGGATTTTTTAAGATATGATATTAAATGCACAAGTGATAAAAGGAAAAAAAAATCAATTGCACTGCATCATAATTAAAAACTTTTTTTTAATTTTTTTTTTGAGACGGAGTCTTGCTCTGTCACCCAGGCTGGAGTACAGTGACCCAATATTGGCTCACTGCAAGCTCCGCCTCCCAGGTTCACGCCATTTTCCTGCCTCAGCCTCCCAAGTAGCTGGGACTACAGGTGTCCACCACCATGCCCAGCTAATTTTTTGTATTTTAAGTAGAGATGGGGTTTCACTGTGTTAGCCAGGATGGTCTCGATCTCCTGACCTGGTGATCCACCCGCCTCGGCCTCCCAACATAATTAAAAACTTTTGTGCTTCAAAGGACACGATAAAGAAAATGAAAAGAGAGCATACAGAATGAGAGAGAATATTTGCAAATTATATATCTGATACGGGATTTATGTCCAGCATATAAAATTTAAAAAGATAGGTTGGGCATGATGGCTCACGCCTGTATTCCCAGCACTTTGTTAGGCCAAGGAGGGCGGACATCAAGACAGGAGTTCGAGACCAGCCTGGCCAGCATGGTGAAACCCCATCTCTACTAAAAATACAAAAAATTAGCCAGGCATGGTGGTGCATGCCTGTAGTCCCAGCTGCTCGGGAGGCTGAGGCAGGAGAATTGCTTGAGCCTGGCAGGTGGAGGTTGCAGTGAGCCAGGATAGCACCACTGTACTCCAGCCTGGGTGACAGAGCAAGAATGTGCCTCAAAAAAAAAAAAAAAAAAATTAAAAAGACAGACTTAAAGTACTAACATATCAATAATTGTAAATGATGTAGTTACACCAATTAAAAGAGATTGGCAGTGTGGGTTTAAAAAATGAGCCAAGTTTATGTTGTCTACAACAAACTAACTTCAAATACAACAATGTAAGTAGGTTGAAAGTAAACAGACGGAAAAAGGTATGTACACATTAATTTAAAAATAACAGAAGTGGATATATTAATATGAGATAAACTAGAAGTCAGAGAAAAGAAAGTTACCAAGCACAAAGGGAGATTATATAATGATAAAAGGGTCAATACACAAAGGAGACATAGAAACTGACTTCAAAATACATGAAGCAAAAATTGATAGAACCTAATCCAAAATTATATTTGAGGATGTTAACACCACTCAACAGTTGATAGCAGGACTAGATAGAAGATCATCAAGGATATAGAAGACAGAACTACACAACCAATGAACAGGATCTAATAGAAATATACAGAACACTATACATCAAAAAGGAGAATACACATTCTTTTCAAGTGCTCATGAAACTTTCGTTGATACAGATTATATCCCAAGAAACTAGAAGAAAAATTAGCAAAATTGGCCCAAAGCAAATTGAAGAAATGAAATAATAAAGAGCAGAGATCATTGGAATTGAAAACAGAAAGTAGAGAAAATCAATGAAACAAAAAGCTGGTTATTTGAAAAGATCAACGAAATGAATAAACCTCTAGCAAGACTGATGAATATTAAAAAATAGACACAAATTAGCAGTATAAAAAACAAAACATGCAATATCTTTACACATTATGCAGTTGTTAAAATGGTATAAAGGAAGCACTATAAACAGCTCTGCATATACAAATACAGCAATTTAGATGAAATGGACCAAATCCTCTGACAAGTCAAACTACCAAACATCCAACCTGAATGTCATGATCTAATTAATCTAACAATTCCAAAAAAATTGAACCTATAGTCTAAAAATATTTTTAAAAGACACATCTCCACGTTTATATTATTTCACTGGAGAATACTACCAAATATTTAAGTAAGAATTAGTATTAATTCCAATTCTACATAATCTCTGAGAAAACGGAAGTGGAGGAAACACTTCCCAACTCTTTTTTTTTTTTTTTGAGACGGGGTCTCACTCTGTTGCCCAGGCTGTAGTGCAGTGGCACGATTTGGGCTCACTACACCCTCTGCCTTCTGAGCTCAAGCAATCCTCCCATTTCAGCCTCCCAAGTAGCTGGGAATACAGCTGTGCCCCACCATGCCCGGCCAATTTTTCTATTTTTTTGTAGACATGGGGTTTTGCCATGTTGCCCAGGCTGGTCTCAAAGTCCTGGGCTCAAGAAATCCTCCTGCCTTAGCCTCCCAAGGGGCTGGGATTACAGGCATGAGCACTGCTTTCTGCCCCAACTCATTTTATGAGGCTAGTAGTATCCTAATGCCAAAACCACATAGCACAAAGAAGGAAAACAACCAATCATTATCTCTCAACTTCTCAAGAATTTAGACACAATAATCCTCAACTACATACTAGCACACTGAATCTAGTGGTGTGTGTATATATATATATGATATTATAAGTGATATTTTATACATGTTAATATATATAATAAATATATATGTAAAATGACCAAGTAGGATTTGTTCCAGAAATACAAGGCTGGTTCAATATTAAAAGTTAATAAATATATCTATAAGATAATAACAAAAGATATATTTGTATCACTATGTGTCCGGAATTGGCTCCTTCTGGTGGGTTCTTGGTCTCGCTGACTTCAAGAATGAAGCTGCGGACTCTCATGGTGAGTGTTACAGTTCTTAAAGATGGTATGTCCAGAGTTTGTTCCTTCTGATGTTCAGATGTGCCTGGAGTTTCTTCCTTCTGGTGGGTTTGTGGTCTCGCTTGACTTAAGGAGTGGAGCCGCAGACCTTCGCAGCGAGTGTTACAGCTCTTAAAGGTGGTGCGTCCGGAGTTGTTTGTTCCTCATGGTGGGTTCATGGTCTCCCTGATGTCAGGAGTGAAGCCGCAGACCTTAGCAGTGAGAGTTACAGCTTATAAAGGTAGTGTAGACCCAAACAGTGAGCAGCAGCAAGATTTATTGTGAAGAGCGAAAGAACACATTTTCCACAGCATGGAAGGTAACCCAACCAGGTTGCGGCTGCTGGCTCCGCGGCCAGCTTTTATTTCCTTATTCAGCCCTGCCCACATCCTGCTGATTGGTCCATTTACAGAGTGCTGATTGGTCTGTTTTTACAGAGTGCTGATTGGTGTGTTTACAAACCTTTAGCTAGACACAGAGCACCGATTGGTGCGTTTTTACAGAGTGCTGATTGGTCTGTTTTTACAGAGTGCTGATTGGTGTGTTTACAAACCTTTAGCTAGACACAGAGCACCGATTGGTGCGTTTTTACAGAGTGCTGATTGGTCTGTTTTTACAGAGTGCTGATTGGTGTGTTTACAAACCTTTAGCTAGACACAGAGCACCGATTGGTGCGTTTTTACAGAGTGCTGATTGGTCTGTTTTTACAGAGTGCTGATTGGTGTGTTTACAAACCTTTAGCTAGACACAGAGCACTGATTGGTGCGTTTTTACAGAGTGCTGGTTGGTGCGTTTACAAACCTTTAGCTAGACAAAGAGTGCTGATTGGTGCGTTTTTACAGCGTGCTGATTGGTGCATTTACAAACCTTTAGCTAGGCACAGAGTGCTGATTGGTGTGTTTACATTCCTTTAGCTAGACAGGAAAGTTCTCCAACTCCCCACCCGATCCAGAAGCCCAGCCAACTTCACCTCTCAACTAGAGCCCTAGAAAATAAGCCTGCATACTAAAGATTATTCAAAGAAATAATGGCTGAAAACTTCCCAAAGTTAGTGAAAGAAATAAACCTACCAGTTCAAAATATTGAGTGAAACTCAAACAAGATAAACTTATTAAAGAAATCTATGCCAAGACATATAATGAAACTTCTGAGAGCTAAATAAAAACAAAACAAAATGAAATAAAATCTTAGAACACACTGTAGAGAAGCACTACATTATCTATGGAGGGAAATTATTAAAGTGATTTTTTTATCTGAACCTATGAAAGCAAGGAGAAAGTGGTACAATGGTGTTCTGGTTTCAACCTCAGTAAAAATGTCCACTGGAAAGAAGTAGAAGTAAAGACATTCTCAGATGAAAGTAACCTAAGAAAGTTTCTTGCCAGAAGAACTACCGTTAAAAAATGTCTAAAAGGGGCCAGGCGCGGTGGCTCACAGCTGTAATCCCAGCACTTTGGGAGGCTGAGGCGGGCAGATCACAAGGTCAGGATATCGAGACCATCCTGACTAACACGGTGAAACTGGGTCTCTACTAAAAATACAAAAAATTAGCCAGGTGTGGTAGTGGGCACCTGTAGTCCCAGCTACTCGGGAGGCTGAGGCAGGAGAATGGCGTGAACCCGGGGAGGCGGAGCTTGCAGTGAGCCAAAATCGCGCCACTGCACTCCAGCCTGGGGGACAGAGTGAGACTCCATCTCAAAAAAAAAAAATAGAAAAGAAAAAAAGTCTAAAAGTATATCTCTAAGGAGAAAGGAAACAATAACAATAACAGAAGGAGGCTGGGATTTCAGGAAGAAGGAATTTAAAAAGGAAATGGGTAAAAAATAGGGCTGAAAATAATAGGCTATATTTTTGTCTCATGAGTTTTTAAACCGTGTTTGAAGTTGAAATGAGAATTATAACGTCATCTGATATGGTGCTTAAAATATGTAGAGAAAATATTGAAGACATTTATATTTAAAAGCATGGTGAGTAAAAGGATCTAAATAAAGCTATGGTTCCTACATTTCCCTCAAAGTGATAAGATGTTGATACTAGTAGACTGTAACATGCAATGTCTGAACACTGTAATGAGAGCATCCATTAAAAACTATACAAAGAGATACATTGAGAAACACTCTCGATAAACCAAAGTACTGTTCTAAAATATTTGAAGAGAATAAGAAATGGGAAAAAGAAGAATAAGAATGAGAAAAAAAATGAAACTCAACCTAAACTTCACAACTTAAAGAAATTAACTCAAAATGGATCATAGATATAAGTGTAAAATATGAAACTATAAAACTTTTAGAATATAATATAGGAGAAAATCTTTGGGACCTAGGGCAAGGTGAAAGGTTCTCAGACTTGACACTAGAAACATGATTCATAAGTGAAAAAAATTAATAAATTGGACTTCATTAAATTAAAACCTTTTCCCCACAAAACACTCTGTGAAGAGATTGAAAAGACAAACTACAGGCTGGGCGAGGTGGCTCACGCCTGTAATCCTAGCACTTTGGGAGGCCGAGGCGGGCGGATCGCCAACTCAGGAGATTGAGACCATCCTGGCTAACATGGTGAAACCCCATCTCTACTAAAAATACAAAAAATTAGCCGGGCGTGGTGGTGGGCGCCTGTAGTCCCAGCTACTCAGGAGGCTGAGGCAGGAGAATGGCGTGAACCCGGGGGGCAGAGCTTGCAGTGAGCGGAGATTGCGCCACTACACTCCAGCCTGGGTGACAGAGCGAGACTCCGTCTCAAAAAAAAAAAAAGAAAGAAAGAAAAGAAAAGACAGACTACAGATTGGAATAAAATAACTGCAGGTCACGTATCTGACAAAGGCCTTCTATCAAGAATCTATAAAGAACTCTCAAAGCTCAACATTAAAAAAAAATCCCGTTTGAAAATTGGCAAAAGAAATGTAAAAGCATTTTGTCAAAAATGACACATGAATTGCATGCAAATGAGCACATTTAAAGATGTTCAACATCATTAGCCATTAGAAAATGCAAATTAAAACCACAATGAGATAATACTATATATCTCTCAGAACATCTAAAACACAAAATAATTATATAGTTGGCCCTCCATATGCGAGATTTCTCATTTTATGTAAAGGACTTGAACATCAGTGGATATGGTATCAGTCAGAGGATGAGTCCTGGAACCAATCTTCTGTGAATAGGAAAGGCAGACTGCAATAACAAATATTAGTGAGGATGTGGAGAAACTGGATTTCTCATACATTGCTGTTGGGAATGGCATGGTGCAGTCACTCTGAAAAATAGTCTGCCAGATTTTACACACCTAAACATGTAGTTATAGTACAACCAGGAATTATTTTTTGGGCGTTTATCCCAGAGAAATTAAAACATGTTCACACAAAACATTTGAATGTTAAGAACAGTTTATATAGTAAAATACTGGAAATTACACAAATGTCTTTAAATGAGTATATGGATGAAAAAGCTCTGGTACATCCATGCAATAGAATACTAATCAGCAATAAAAAGTAATGAACTATTGACACTATGTAATGATCTGAATGAACTCCAAAGGCATTTTGGTTACTGAAAAAAGTTAATTTCAAAATATTAAATACTGTATGATTCTATTCGTATAATACCCTCAAAAAGACAAAACTACAGAGATGGAGAACAGATCAGTGGCTGCCAGGACACAGGAACAGGTGTAGTGGGGAAGGGGGGACACAAAGAGGTAGTAGAAGGGAGTTCTTTTGTGGTGCTAAAGAAATCTGTATTTTGACTATAGTGGTGATTACACAAATTTGTACATGGAAAAGGGTGCACAGAGACACATGCACTCACACACACAATGAATGCAGATTTTTAACCACTAATATGTTAATGTTTATTTCCCAGTTTTGATTTTGTACTACAGTGATATAAGATGTCATCATCAGAGGAAGCTGAGTGAAGGTTGCATGCGACTTTCCTATTTTTACAACCTCCCATGAGTTTATTCTCAGTTCATAACAAAAAGTTTAAAAAATGTGTTTGGAATAGCCAACTCAATGAACCTAAGAAAATTTTATTTTCTTTGTTGGTGAATATTGTGTTGCTTTTATTTAAGCCTGGAAAGCATAAATTTTTATGTGCAATTGCTGATTAGAAAATTTGGCACTTCTGTGCTTGGAGAATAAAGTGGCATTAACATTGCCTCCAAACAGTTGATTTGGGCAAGCTGCTAGAGGAAGAACAGTGTGTGCTGAGGTTGCTCATGGCACTGGCTACTGGAGTAAAAGAGCTGAAAATTGTGATGTCTTCATGTAAACTCAGAGACCCATACAGCCAGTATTTTGATAAATTATTTTGCTACTGCAGGAATCACTGTTTTAGATTACACCCCACCAGAAGTCATTGATTCCAAAAGAGCTTAAAAGTTTCTAAGTTACTCTCATTGTAAACTTTGTTTACAAGCAAGTGATTCCAATTAGCTCTACTTCCTACTAATAGCAGATAAGTATCACCCTTGCCACCCACTAAATATTCTGTTTTGTGGATAGTTACCACTTTTCCCATTTACATATTTAAAATGTAATAATTTTAAAATTATATTTCCAATGGGAAACATATATTGTGATTTAATACAGAAAGTTTGAATCATAAATTTGATATTGGGTAAAACAGGAAAGACAATTTAAAAATTTTAGTACAATTAGAAATCTGCAAAGATTGGAGACATGAGACTTTCCCAAAGAAATTGATGGTGAAAAACATCACAGACAATTCTCTTTACTACTGGTAGTAGGTGGATGCCATCTAAAAATAGTAGATATACTCAGAGGCATATTTAAAATAGCTTTAATATTGTGTAACTGCCAAACGTTTGATTCTTTATATCTTTCAGTGGATAAAATCCTGAAAATAATTACATAAATCTTCATTGTTTATTGTGGGTAACATAAAAATAAACTGTTCAAACAACGAGAAAACATTGTATTAACAAAAGAAAAAAATATTCGCTAGGAATGAAAACCACAATTGAAAAGCCAAAATTACTTGATAATTAAAGTCTATTTACAACAACAACAACAACAACAAACCCCAGTCAAACAAAAACTTGGTAAATTCCACACTGAAGTTAAGGTCAAACTTGTGTGGAGCTTAACAATAAACTAGTAAAGGCCGGGCGCGGTGGCTCACGCCTGTTATCTCAGCACTTTGGGAGGCCGAGATGGGGCGGATCACGAGGTCAGGAGATCGAGACCATCCTGGCTAACACGGTGAAACCCTGTCTGTACTAAAAGTACAAAAAAAAAAAAAAAAAAAAAAAAATTAGCCAGGCATGGTGGCGGGCGCCTGTAGTCCTGGCTACTCAGGAGGCTGAGGCAGGAGAATGGCGTGAACCCGGGAAGCGATGCTTTCAGTGAGCAGAGACCGCGCCACGGCACTCCAGCCTGGGCGACAGAGCTAGAGTCCATCTCAAAAAAATAAAAAAATAGAAAATAAAAAATAAACTGGTAAAGTGAAAAAGCCATACCTATTAAATGATACCCAACGAAACAATTCTAACATTGAAGAAGGATAACCTGGAATGATTGGCTGAGAGATGAATCATAACCTTGCTATTTAGTTTACATTGGAAATAATGGACAATAATAATTTAGGAATGTAGTTATTGATCTTTGTCCACTAATTTTAAAAGGATAATTTATACTGACATAACTGGTAAATATAATTTTTAAAGATATTTGAGATTTAAAAAAATGAATGTAATAACACATATAGATGGGTGTATGCATGGAAACAAATCTGTGATGCTGACATTGGCGGGAAAGGTGGCATTTCTGTATCCTGCGTGAATCAGCAGCCCTGCAGTCACTCACTAATAGTATCTCCTCTCAAAGAGTTTGTCTCTCGGTTTTCTTTTGTTTTGTTTTGTTGTTTTGGGACGGAGTCTTGCTCTGTCGCCCAGGCTGGAGTGCAATGGCATGATCTCAGCTCACTGCAACCTCCACCTCCCAGGGTCAAGTGATTATCCTGCCTTAGCCTCCCAAGTAGCTGGGATTACAGGCGCCTGCCACTACACCCAGCTAATTTTTGTATTGTTAGTAAAGACTGGGTTTCACCATGTTAGGCTAGTCACGAACGTCTCTTGGTTTTCTTTGTGCTTTACTGAGCTGGAAAGAAATGCTGGATTTTGTTTAATATTAGTAGAAAAAAACATTTAGATGCTTATCTTTTTAGATTAATCCATAAGGAAATGGGAGATGAGGCCAGGTCTGGTGGCTCATGCCTGTAATCCCAGCACTTTGGGAGGCCGAGGCGGGTGGATCACTTGAGGTCAGCAGTTCAGGACCAGCCTGGCCGACACGGTGAAACCCTATCTCTACTAAAAATACAAATAATTAGCCAGATGTGGTGGCTGGCGCCTGTAATCCCAGTTACTCAGGAGGCTGAGGTGGGAGAATCGCTTGAATCTGGGAGGTGGAGGTTGCAGTGAACTGAAATCTGGCCACTGCACTCCAGCCCGGACAGAGCAAGACTCCGTCTCAAAAAAAAAAAAAAAAAAAAAAAAGAAATGGGAGATGAGTTTGAAAACTTGCTCTTTGACATATATATTTGTTGGCTTAGGCAGAGAAAAATTCTGATCAGATTTTCAATTATTGGAATTACTCTTTTTAAAGTGGAGAACTAAAAAACTTTTCATGACAATGCCTGAAACATAGGTTAAAATGACTAATTATTGTTTTGCCTAATGGTAAACTGGTTCTCAAAGTTGGCTTATTCAGCCAAGACATTTTAAGGGTAACTTCTCTGTGAAAGTGAAATTGTGAAAGCTTTCATTGGTGAATTACATTTCACTTTTAATTCTGTGCAACAAGATTGCAACAGAATTCTGTGCAACAAGATTGCAACAGAATTCTGTGCAATAAGATTGCAACAGAATTAAAGTGTGAGAGCTGTGAAGAGTTTTATCAACAATAAAATTTTGAACACTTAATTCAACGACATAAAATTAAAGTCTGGGTAATTTGTTATTTTTTCTCCTTCAAAAAGGCCCTTCAACTATTGTTTTCCTAAGACAATAGAAGAGACAGCCTTATGATATTTCACATGATGCAAGTCCTTTGACCTTTTGTTATTTAATTAATAATAAAATTAATTTTAAGCCTGTTAAATATTTAACAGGATTAAAATCTTTAATTCTTCTTTAATTCTGTTAAATAACAGAATTTCTACCAGCGGTCATCTGAAATATTACAGTGTGCTATCTCTTTAGTAGTATTCTGGTCATCTTGTCTTAGTGATTATATTATAAAATTTTCAAAACAACAAGAAAACAGTTTCAATTTGTATGCACATTTTTCAGTGGATTCAGGTTCTCAAAATATGCTGACACCAGAACAGAAATTACTGTACCATATATATTCAGGTCAGCTCAAGTTTTTGAAATAAGTAAATTTAGTGCAGCAAAAATTAGGCATGTGCAGCAAAAAGTCTGCACTCTTAATCCAGCTATGACTAAACGAAGAGTCAGAGAAGAAAAACTTTTTTTTTTTTTTTTTGCTGATAACAAGTAATTAAAATATTTACAAATTTAATTAATTCACTGTTCTCCTAAGCGTCCTGAGGTGATCTATGAAAACGGTTTGCTATTCACTTGACCCAGAAAACTCCATAAAATCATGCAAACCAACAGGTTCAAATCTTTGTGTTCATTTTAAGAACACTCATGAGTCTGCCCAGGCCATCAAGGGTATGCACATACAAAAAGCCACTAAATATGTCACTTTACAGAAACAGTGTTCACTATTCTGATGTTACAAGGGTGGAGTTGATAAGTGTGTCCAGGACAAACAGTGGGGTTGGACACAGGGTCAGTGGTCCAAAAAGAGTGCTGAATTTTTGCTGCACGTGCTTAAAAATGCAGAGTTATGCTGAGTGAACTTAAGGTTGTAGACAGAGATTCTCTGGTCATCGAGCATATCCAGGTGAACAAAGCACTCAGGATGCGCTGCTGGACTTACAGAGCTCATGGTCTGATTAAATCCATACATTAACTCCCCTGCCACACTGAGATGATCCTTACACAAAAGAAACAGATTGTTCCTAAACCAGAAGAGGTGGATCCACCAGAGAAAAAGAGATCTCAGAAGAAACTGAAGAAACAAAAACTTATGGTGTGAGAATAGTAAAATAAAATACATACAAACAAAAGTTAAAAAAAAAAGAAATCTTGTTAATTCTTTTTTTGTTTTTTGAGACACAGTTTCATTCTGCCTCCCAGGCTGGAGTGCAGTGGCGCGATCTCGGCTCACAGCAACCTCCGTCTCCTGGGTTCAAGTGATTCTCATACCTCAACCTTCCCAGTAGCTGGGATTACAGGTGTGTGCCACCACACTTGGCTAATTTTTGTATTTTTAATAGAGACAGGGTTTCTCCATTTTGGCCAGGCTGGTCTCGAACTCCCGACCTCACCTGATCCGCCCGCCTCTGCCTTCGAAAGTGCTCAGATTACAGGGGTGAGCCACTGTGCCCGGCTGAAATCTTAATTCATTCAACGTAATCTCTGCTGGCATTTTTCTAAGTGCTTGGCATAATCAGTGAATGAAGCAGATAGAATCCTGGTTTGTTTATAAACATTTTCAAGTTAAAACTCTTCAAAGTTAAAGAATTTTCTCTTAACAATGGGCTTCTTTAGATACTATCAGAGACCTTTGATTTCTTTTCTCTCCAATTAGAGAAAACTTACTGGAAACAGTCAAGAAACACTGATTTAGATGCTCTTTAATTTCTCTAAGGACCTAGGTAGTTAATCTGAGAATCAGAAAGCTCTTAGGATGAGTGTGAAAGAAGTCAGTTGATAGAACTGGGTGACCTCCAGGGCTATCTGTCTGGCACAGATACATCTGGAGGCATCTCCTGTTCCCACAACAGAAGGAAGTAGCCCTGTGGCAGAAAGTTTCTGTTCTCAGAGCCTGGCCTTTCTCGCTGGACGGTAGCGGGTCAACACTGGATATTCTTGCTCTTGGGTTCCCTTTTCCTGTGCTCAATGCAGCCCATCACCCCACCTGTAGATGGAGCTCAGGACTGGTTCATTCAGTTTCACCGCGTTTGCTTATACTCACATGACATTTCTTTCTCCATGAGACTGTATTTATTCTTACCAATGCAGTACAGGTGTTCCCTATGCTCATCTACTTCATATTTATATAGACAATTTTAAGTAATTTTATAAGTTATAAAAATGGTCCTACTCTTTAATTATGTGCCTATTTTTTAATTGAAGAAAAATATATTTTCTAATTTTTATTCTTATTGTCAATTATATGAAAGTATAGATGGTTTATTTATTACATTATCAGGTAAAGTTTTAGGTTCTAGGGATAGAGTCACAAGAAAATGACAATAAATGGAAAGTGGAGCGAAAAGAGGCTCAGTCCCCACCTCATCATCTTTGTGTCTTTTTCAGTCTCTCACAGTGAGGCCTTCTGATGGTTTCCTATAATTTTTTTTCTGAAAATATCCCAGATGAGGGCTCAAGTTGCATGGAGCCTCCATTTATTTCAGCTTAGTGGTGATTACTGTCCTAGTTGCCTGCAAATGGGTCCTCATTTGCTACTGTAGTCTTTTTAGGTTCCAACTTTAGTAAAGATGTGATGTGCTGGTAAAGACCTCTCAATTCCTATTTCCAATGGGCCTGCCTCCCTACCTCAGGCTGTATCTCTTAACTTTCCTACATGCTGGTCCCCAGGACTGGGATTCTTGATCTCAGATCTTGCATTTGCCAATTCCCCGCCCGCCCGCCCCACCCCCCGCCGGACACTTTATTCTACCCTGGCCCAGAGTCAGGTCTCTGCTGTTTTAGGAAGAGATCTCCTTGAGGATGGACTGCCTATCTGACCTGCCTATCTGACAGTGTGAGCACTGTCCACCCTGGAGTCCTTGATGTAGTGCTTTTCCCAGCCCCTGGATCTGTCTGGGAAGCTTAGATGCTTGCTTTTGCTAAGTAGAATACCTCATAAATGCATTTAGCTCTGGCTCCGTGGTCTACATGGCCACCATCTTTAGCTAGGTGGCATGCCAGGTCTCAGTATCTTTCTCCTTACCTCTGCTTTTCTAGGAAGAATCTTTATTCCCAATCATTTACCTCCTGAGTTTTCACAGATGGAGACTTTTGCCCCCTATTACTCCTACATGTAGCTTCCTCTAAAGAATATTGTGGGTGCTTCTCTGGCTTTCATTGCAAATGAACTATTTTACCACAGATATCATTAACTCAAAAAACCCTTTACTGGGTTAATTTTAAACAGAAAATTTTAAGAAAATATTCAAATAAACAAATATATAATTCAGGTTAGACAATTTGGTGTTGAGACTGGTCAGCATTATGTAAGAAAAAATCTGCAGATCCCAAATAGCTGGATTAAATTTGTTTAATGATTCTTATAAAATTGCCATGAGTAAGTAATTGAAAAATAAAGCTTCAAAAATAAACTGGCAGCAGAGCACAGTTGCAGTCACATTGCTTAACAACAGGGATATGATCTGAGAAATGTGTTCTCAGGTGATTTCATCACTGAGCAAACATCACAGAGTGTACTTATATAAATCTAGATGATAGGCTTGATGGTATAATCTATTGCTCCTAGGCTACAAACCTGTACAGCATGTTACTGTACTGAATACTAAAGGCAATTGTAACACAATGGTATCTGTATACGTAAACATAGAAAAAGTATAGCAAAAATATTGTATTATAATCTTATCATATATGTGCATTGAACTGGTTTGTGCAGCATGTGACTATAATTTTGAGTGAGGTTTATATTGGAAATTACTGTATGCTTGCTATGGTTTGAATACGTACCTCCAAAATTCATGTTGAAACTTAATCTCCAATATTAAGAGGTAGGGCCTTTAGGAGGTGATTGGATTATGAAGGCTTCTCTTTCATGAATGGGATTTAAGGCCCTTATAAAAGAAGCATCACAGAGCATTCAGCTGCTTCTTGCTATTCTGCTGTTTCTCCATTGTTGGCCCCTTCTGCCATATAAAGACACAGCAATAAGGCACCACCTTGAAAGCACACAGCAGGCCTCACCAGACACCGAATCTGCTTGCAGCTTGATCTTGGACTTCCCAGCCTCCAGAACTGTAGAGAAATAAATTTCTGTTCTTTATAAATAACCCAGTCTCAAGTGTTTTGTTATAGCAGCACAGATGAGCTAAGATAATACTTCAAGCAAACTGCTCTTATTTATTCTGGAGTATATGTAACTTACAAAGTGTGAAACTATTCTCTGATTCTTTTGAAGATTGAGGTCAGGATTCAGTTGATGCTATAGATGAATACTGCTTGGCTATTTATTGGTTTTACTTCAACATCATGTCCTACATACAAAATTTATACAAAATCAGAGCATAGGCATTAAAAGTGGAAATATTTTGTTAAAGCCTTGTTCACAACTTCTTGAATTTCATAAAACCATTTAAGTCAGGGGTGATGACTTCTGCTGATCGTTGAAAGAGGGAATCAACAGAAACTCTCAATGAGAGCAAGATAAACAATTTGTGTCATGTATAAAATGAACAAAACAAAAATGAAAAAGAGCTGTTCAATCTTTGTTTCTTTTTATCTTCTCTTCCTTGGGAAAAGAAGGCTGGAAAAAGAGCCTGAGCTAGGAGTCTGAAGAGCCATCTATTTAACTATCATCTTCAAAAATATTTATTCTAAATATTATCTTGACTACTTAATTTTTCCTTCTTACTTAGAAATCACAATGCCTGCCTTGTAGTTTGTTGTAAGAAGCAGACAAGTCGTGGAATATGAATGTGCTTTGCAAACAATGAAGTCATAGATGCACATGGGACATTTATACGTATAAGAGAGCAGAACATGAGTGAGCCCAGGCTTGGATTCTGTCCCTGTAACCTTGGCAGCCATGCAGACCTCTTTGAATCTCAGGTTTCCCACCTCTAAGTGAACTTGTTCTGAGTTCATAGGTCCCTCAAAATCTAGACCGTTACCTACTTTCTAGATTTCTCCATAGCTTCATATAAACATATTTTTCCTAAGAATTTGTTAATTTAACCTATTGGATTAATAAGATCATTGAAATGTATATCAGATTTTAAGTATCATGATTTTATTCTCACTAAAACAAAAAATTATTTTCTATGATGAATATGCATACATTAAAAATGACAAATCATTTTTGGTACTTGTCTGAAAAACCCCTCATCCCCAATTTTTGCCTTTTTTGCTTTGCAAAGCACATTTTCTTGTAGGAACATATTTTCAGGGTAAGATGAACAAGTCATAGTTATAAGTTCTTTTTTTTTTTTTAAGACAGAGTCTCACTCTGTCGCCCAGGCTGGAGTGCAGTAGCGTGATCTCTGCTCACTGCAAGCTCTGCCTCCCGGGTTCACGCCATTCTCCTGCCTCAGCCTCCCGAGTAGCTGGGACTACAGGCAACCGCCACCACGCCTGGCTAATTTTTTGTATTTTTAGCAGAGACAGGGTTTCACCGTGATGAAACAAGGATGGTCTCATCTCCTGAACTCGTGATCCGCCCACCTTGGCCTCCCAAAGTGCTGGGATTACAGGCATGAGCCACGGTGCCCAGCCAGTTGTAAGTTCTGATACATGCACTTGCTACTTAAGAAAAACATGCCGAATTTAAAGCAAATAGTACTGTAATAAAAAAAAATCTAATTTTCCTGAAATGGTTTAATTTTATGATGTAAATGCAAATCTTAGAAATGAAAACTTTTTTCAAAGAAGACTTTTATCAGACTCAATTAGCAGTTAAATGGGTATAGAGAGGATGTCAGTGTACGAGAAGCCATATGGAGTTTTGGATGGCCAGGAGCAGGAAGTCAGGCAGGTTTGGCTTCAATTCTACTATCTAGAGATATTTTGGAAGAAGCTAGAGTGAACTGTATACATATTTGAGTTTAGATTTCATAAGACACTCAGCTTTACTGGAGTTCACTGCAGAAAAGGAGGGAAAGAAAAATGTTCTCGATGTATACAGATGGCACAGACAGTTGTTTTTACGCCTACTTTATTTGATATCTTCTCATGGCTGAAGGAGATTTCAATATCAAGTAGTTGTTTATCACAAATGTGCCTAAAAATAATTTTAAAGATCTTTGTAGGGAAGCAGAAACTCTTTTAAGTCCACATGTTTTCTCAGGATAACTAAACCTGGTAAAATCACCTATGTAGAAGTAAATAATATTTTATGGCCACATCTGCAAAATGAAATATGATCATCTTCATTGTCGATATAAAAACAAATGAAAGTTATGGGTAATTTTTGATAAAATGAATTACACAAAGCATCATTTATATTTTTATATTTGGCTTTGGGACATAAGGCAATATGGAGAACTTATGTGACACTGACACAAACACAAACACACACACTCACACACACACAGAAACTCAAGTACTCCTCTCTGCCTCATCCTTATTCCTTTCTGAGATCAGCCCATATCAGTAATCCTCTGCTGAACTAAAATAATATTTTTGCTCCAAAAGTCTGCTTGAGAAAACATCTATTAATATGTTTTTAAATCAAATATTTCCAGAAATGCTTACAAGTCCCTTTAAATCTAGCAATGATAGCATAATAAAGGGTATATTCTAGGGAAGAAAATGCCCACCTAAAGTAGAAATTTACCAGTTAAAAATCATAAAACATCAAAAACTATTTTCAAGGATTATTTCCATTTACTTAATAGGTTTTTCCATTTAAAAATTATAAAATATTTAAAAAGAGAAAACAGAACATTCAAATAACCTTAGTTTTTCAGTTTTACAATCAAGGAGTTGGACTAGATGCTAATTTTTTTTTCTCAGCTCTAACTATAATTTTAGTCAACATAAAAAGACGTTAAAATGTGTCCCACTGGTTCATTCAACTGTTAATAGAAAAAAGTGGCTTAAAATTGTGAAGTCTGAAATACAGCCGTTCTAATTTACAGATAACAAAGGCAAGTCCTAGGAAGAAAAGTGACCACCCAAGGGCATCCATCCATTCAGAGATCAATCAATGTCACTGTTTTCAAATCTGCCTGATCATCAATATTTTGTTTTGTTTTGTTTTGTTTTGTTTTATTAATGGTTCTGGAGGCCCAGTCCCTATCCCTGGAAATTTTGCTTTAGTAATACGGGGTGAGATCAGAAATTTCATTTTTTTAAAGTGATCCTCAATATTCTAAGGAACCATAGATCATACCAGACTACTTGGGATACAGTGGTGGAGAGGAACAGATAGGTTGCACAGTCCTTGGGCAGGCTCTCCATTGCCACACAACAGCATTTTCCTAACAGGTCCGTCATTTTATGACCCAGAGTTCCACATTCCTGGTGTTTTCTCCCCTCTAGCTGGAAAGCATATTATGAGAGTGATATTACTTGGTGTCTAGTTTACTTTCCTTTGATAGCTTCCTGTGGAAAAGGATCTTCCTGAAGGAAATAAGAATTAAAGGAGTAGATTTATAGACCTTAGTTACCATCCAATACAAATCACTCTAGACCTTTAATTCCACTTAACTACCAAAACTGTTCTTACAGCAAAGTATGAAATCTAGACATCACCATGCTACAGTCTTGAGCCTTTCAAGTAAGTCTGCAATTTGAAAATTATTTTCTTTACCTCAGGTCATGGAGTACAATGAAGTGAATTTCTCTAAATGGTTCAAATACATCATAAGGAGATGGCTCTTGGAGTACATTTGGCATAAGAATTTCTTAGTAAAGGAAAAGCTTAAATAGAATTAATATCTAATAACATAACATAATTGGTTTTATATAGGGACAGTAGAGAGCAAAGTTCCTTCTAAAATCTTCCATTTAGAATTCCAAGCCCCATCAACATTCATATTTCTGTCAGTTTTCAATATAGATTTTATGTGTTCACTGTATGCAAACTGTAGCCAAAATATACATTTCTATTCCTGATGCTACTGTGGATGTCAAGGTTTAGTTTAAGCCTTTTTTTTGTAGCAAACTGTGAGAAGTATAATTTCAGCTTTCAAAGAAATATTATTCCTGATCTTCCTTGTTAGTAAAAAAGTAACTTAGTTTGTTATCTATTAATTTTAAGGAAAAGTTTAGAAAAAGGAAAAAAATAATAAATGACTTACCTCTAAATATGTATGACTCCATGTTAAAGCAGCTAAACTAAAAGCTTACCACAACTTAAAGAAAAACTAAAATTCAATATCATTCAGTTTCTTTTTGCATCACATTTAGGAAATGTTTGTTGCTGAGGCTGACAAAATAAATTCATTATTTAATCATGTCATTTATAATGCAGTCTCATGATACTGTCTCTGAGGATCAAATATTCAGTTAAAGCCATACTAGACTACCAAATAATATATAAAACATTTATGAACATTTTATGCTTGCTTTACAAGGCTGATCTATTAAACTTGTGACATTTTTATTTAAAAAGAATAAACAAGGATATCAATGGTATTATTTTATCCTTATATGGGTTAAGAAATCATTTATGAGTTGTCTTTAGAAATCTACCAATGTTAGATGTGTGCATAATTCTTTTTCATTGTAGCTGGGGGCCAAGGAAGTGGTCAATTAATATTTGTACCACAAATGCCTTAAGTGGATACCTATTAAAAGGTATACAAAATATAAACAGTACTGCATATTTTCAAAACTTTTAAATAAACACAAAGAATATATAGGTATACATGTTATAATTTCAAAGTCAACACTAGCACATAAGTTTTTCATATCTAAATACATACTAGGATACTTCCTATTTCAACACATGCACCTACAAACACATGGCCATGCACATAACCTTACTTTCTGCCACTTGCAACAAAGAATATACAATATTGTACATTGTTTCAACTTATATTGTATTGGAAAATTAATGAGGATGGCATTAAAAAAGTCTGATCTAAGAAATCAAAATACAGGAAGATAATTATTCCTTAGATTAAAAACACTGAAGACTGATGGAAAGTTAAGATTTAAATTGCTTGTTGGAAGAGAACAGGTCTGCCTGTAAACACTCAGAATGCTCTGTTTGACAAGTGGGACTAGAACTTCTGTAATATAGCAATCCAGGCCAAAGACTTAAACCATCGATGCTTCGGATCGCAGAGAAATGGTATAGTTGTGGGTAGTTCTCCGCAAGGCAGGGGGTGCAGATGGAGATCTGGATGCCCATCTGGAGGGGAGACGACGATTTGCTGGTCTAGCAGGTCGGGAAAATCCTTTTCCATGTGAGGTGTTCACTGACATGGATTCCTAGGACACAAGTAAAAACATTCCTCTCACTCTCTGGGTACCAACAATAGGCTTAATATATGATGGGTCTCAACTATAAGATTAGTCCATTAGTAAATTTACAAGAAAGAAAAAGCATTGAAAACTAAAGAAGGTAGTTGTCTAATATTTGTGGCTTTGAATGTTTTAAAGCAATTCAATTTTAATATGGAATATGACATTTGATAATTTTGTACCTTTCCCCACACTGACAAATTTTAATACAGTTAATCTCTTTGTAGAACTAATGAGGAGCTCAGGATTTAAAACTTTTAAGTTAAATAACTTGAATATCATGGAAATACAGATGCTTCTTAGTGGTCTGTTAGTATGTTACAGTGTTATTTAAAAATAAAAAGATAATCTATAGAAGAAACTGTTCATTTATGTCAAATTATTGACACTTTTAGAGGTGATAAGCAAAAGGCACACAAACCAAATGATTAATCTGATGCTTTTTTTTTTCACTATCACTGGCAATATCTATCAAAACCTTAAAATCATTAAAATACTTTTAAATACATCTTCATTCTAATTACTAACACAAAATTGCTATCTCTTGGGCATGTTCTGATGAGAGAAAACCTTTTCCTTCACTTTTCTTCTCTTTCTTTTATTTTCTTCCTTCTTTCCTTTTATTTTAATGGAAAAAAAGCATTCCTTGGTCCTTAAAATTAAAACAAAAGTATAAAACTTCCATGACACACTTTATACACTTGGTTCTTATTGACCCTTCTTAGACCCCACAAAGCCTGTGCTCTTTCATCTGAGCTAGGCAGTGAGGATGGCCTCCTATTTCTACTATTTTAGCCATGATCTGACAGTAAACTGCAGTTTCTTTTTTTTTTTTTTTTTTTTTTTTTGGAGACTTATTTTCTAGATTTGTTCCCACAGGAGGAAGAACAAAAAACAAAAACAAAAACTGCTCCTAAGGATCTATAGTAGAGGACCTCCCTGCCAAACTCCCAGTGAATGCAAAAAGGGAAATCGCTTAGTATTATTTCTTGTTAGTTAACGAGAATTTTGTTTGGTTATTGTACAGATATATCTATTTCCCATCTTTAGCTACAGGACCTTGCAGGCATTGATGGGCTCAATTAAAAAGCAGAGAAATACAAAAGCAGGATACTTTCTGCACCTTATAAAAACAGGCAAGATTTCTCATAAGATGGATGAAAACTGATATTTTTGCAGGGTTTGAAATCCACATAGTAGTTTTTTACACCAGAAGGAAGCAACTTGCATAATAGTTTAAAACCATGCTGCATACCCACTGCATTCTATGAAACTAGGAGTTCTGAAGTATTGGTTAATAATAACAATATGTCACCTTGTAACTTTTTGTTAGGTTCTTAAAAATTACATGAGTAAAAGAGAGTGTTGTATAACTCTTCTTTGTAAATACCAATTTCTTTGACCTCTTTTTCTCTTATAACTAATGAAGATTAAACTCTTTCATAAATAGACAGGAACAAAAAAGATAACAGTTTACTTAAAATGTCCATTTGAGTGGGGTTTTTTTGGTCAATTTCTATGCTAAGAATACATACAAATAAGAATAACCTTATTTATATATACTATCTTTTAGTTCCACAGATAAAATGACTCTATTAGGCACTGTTTTAAATGATGTGTATTTCCCATATTCATATTAATGTGATTACTCCTATGAGAAAGAATATCAGTCAAATGCTGAGAATGACTGAACCAATCATAGTTAATAACTGAAAAGTGAAAATGATTTTTAAAATATTTTCCACACACTTAAAAAAGAACCTTTAGAATAATGAAATTCTATAAATCGAGAAATGTCCATTCTGAGTATTTTTTCAAGAAAGAACAAACATTTGATCTTCTTCAGTTTCCTAAATCCACTTACTGTATTTATGTTATCCCATTTCAGAATTTTTCAAGTTACAATGTACTATTCTCAGTCTTAAAAACTACACCTTCAAGGTTCATGTTGAGTTATATTTATTTACAAACAGGGTCAAGAGGTTAAGAAGAGTCCAAAACTTGTGCCCTCATTTGGACATATAAACATGATTCAGAGCCATTGCTAATATGGATGCTACCAAATTATGTTATATTTGCTTTCTCACCTCTGTTATCTTTTTTGGATCTATTCCTTGCTTCACTTCCTGTCCCCCCCACACAGCTGTCTTTTGATGAAACTCTTGTTCCATTTGGAGCATTTCTAAATGCTGACTTAATGTGGCACCACCACTGACATCAGAATTACATTTGGTCCAATTATCCTGGAAGCACTTAGAATTTTGCAATGCAGACTCTGTTGCTGTCTCATAGGTTTTCAGCAGCTTTTCCACAACACCGTAATTCGACCTGGGATCAGCTGACCTCGGACGGCCAGACAAATTACTCGGTCTCCAGTCATGCTCGTGGAGCATATTCCGATAACTGCGAGGACTTAGGTATCCCTGCATTTGTCTTACTAGGCCTGTTGTGGATTTCTTGGTGGGATTATCAGGCACATTTTCCATGGGCACAGGCATGTGGGCATTGGTTTTCCAAATACCAGACACATCATTACTTTGTGATATGCTACCTGTGTGAGTAGATGAGGTATCACAGGGCTTGAGATCCTCCGATGATTTTGAGCAGCTGTGATTTTGCTGTATTGCCTGACCATTTCTATCTGTTCTAAATACAGTTCTGTTGAATTCATCAGTCTTTGCTGCCAGCTTCTCATTCCTTGTAGTCCTTTCAAAGCCACAATTGAAATTTCTAAGTGGGCTACTGCTCTCTGCTACTGAGGAGCTACAGTCATTACTTACATGAAGATCAGGATGAGATTTAGCAGGGTGATCTGGGATCACCATTTCATATTTTAGATTACTGGGGGTAGAGCAGGTTTTCTGAAACCACGAAGTAGAGGGGCTCCTTTTTGCACCTATCCCAATGTTACATGACCACATGCTAAGTCCAACATCTTCATTACTTGGAGGCTTGCTATCTATTTTGACTTCTGGTACCAAAGAGGAAAAGATGATACCGTCTTTCAAAATTTTCCCTTCATTTCGATACAACATAGACATCTCATGTTGTCTCAAAGGGAAGTGAGGGTTGCAATTCCTTTCACTTTGACCCTCATGGGGCACCCAGCTGTTGTGGTCTAACCTTTCCTTCCATCTTTCATAGGCTTGTTCAGAATCCGAGCTGGGAAAATTTCGAGAGGTGCTTCTTGGAGGAGGAACTGGTGGAGTTTCATTTCTTTTCAAATCGATTGTATCAATTCCACATTTTTTCATAGAATTGCTCTGGTGCACATTGGTACAGCTCAGATTCTTCCTATTTTTCTGTTTTACTTTTTCTAAACTGATTGGAAGAATGCACTGGTCATTGTTGATCGTGGGGTCCCCATGAGGTATATTAGTTACATTTGGCATTTCCTGGAGAAAAGAATCTGACTTCATCCTAAACAATGATAAAACATGGTGTATTGGTTATAACTTTATTTAGAATAAGCTCTCAAAAGCAACCGTAGCTAAAATGAGTTTCTGCTATAAGAAAAGGATTCACAACTCCCTCATACATCATTTTTTTATAAATCTCCCAATCAAAAACTTCAAGTCCTTTTATGGTGGAATGAAGTCTACCTCTCAGTTTTATATTCAATGCTCTACATACTCTGACTCAAACTCTTTCCAAACTCGTCTCTCATTTTCACTATTACCTGAGACTTCACTTACCCTCAGATTAAACTATGTAGTCTCCTGGGTTTCTGCTACTGGCATTTCCCTTTCTGTAGCTTTTATCTTGCCATTCCCTTACCTCCTCTCTGCCTGCTGAATTCTTATTCATTATGTAATGTGAGCTCCAGTTCTTCTCCCTGAATTTGAAATAGCACTTTAAGTAGTCAGATAGAAATCTGAATAAAAGTGCAATGAGACATGAGTAATTCCAAATGGAAAGTGTCATTTGGGCTTGAAAAAAAGTAAAATTTTTTTGGATTACTTGAGTAAAAGGCATATAGGATTGAAGTAAAAGGCAAAAGGATTAAATACTATGGCTACTCAAAGGAAAATGAGTACTTTGATATGGATTAATTATAAAGCAGAGTGGGGAGGATAATGAAAAATGAGAGAAACATTAGGTCATGTCAAATTGTAATGTCTTTGAATTACAAATATCTTGAACCTTGTTCTAAAGTCCATGGGGTGACAATAAGAACTTTATATTAGGTGTGATTTGTAAAAGAAAATTGGCAAGTAAGTCTTTTCTGAGTTATATTAAATAAAAAGCTAAGTATCCCAATTCAAACTTAATCACACTGATAAATATAAATCATATTTATACCTCTTCAAATTATAAAAGATTATGGGATAGCTTACAATAAAATGTGGATAAATACCTATTAATAGAGAATAGAAACAAAGGTAAATGGGCAAGTAGAGGACAAAGTTATGTTTAAAACATGATTGGCTAAGAAAATCTATTGCAAGTCAGCACAAAAATTCTTTCTGAGCTTCCTAACAACTAATGAAAAATAAGGGAATGTAGGAAGCATACTGAACCATGAGGAGAGATAAATGTTGATCCTAGAATAATCCATCTTTACTAAACTTGTAGAGAATTCCAATGTATTTGTTAATTTGGCTAAAACTTACTGTTATATACTGTTTCCAAATGGAAACAGCATTTTTTGTGGCACGCGTACATGTGTACATATTTACAATATGTTGTTCTGAAAAGTATGTAGGCCTCCATTACATAAATACAAATTGAAGCAAAATAAAGTGCTCTTAAGCATTAAATATTTTAGTAGAACATGATTATATAAGCAAAACGCCACACCGTTAATTCTGACATCGTTTAATGATACATTTAACTGAATTAGCCCAGTTGCACACTTTCATTGTCCAAATGCTCAGAATGAGAAAGAACTACTTTTAGAGGTTACTTACTGATTTTTTTATGGAGGGTCTACCTTAATTAAACACGAAAAAGAGTAAAGTATTACTAATAGTCAGATTACAAAGAGAATTGGAAGATTTGCTTTAAGAATTAGTGAACAGAGAAAGATACAATTACAGTTTCTGGCCTGGTGTGGTGGCTCACGCCCATAATCCCAGCACTTTGGGAGGCTGAGGCAGGGGGATTATTTGAGGTCAGGAGTTCGAGACCATGCTGCCAACATGGTGAAATCCCGTCTCTACTAAAAATACAAAAAAACTAGCTGGGCGTGGTGGTGTGCACCTGTAGTCCCAGCTACTTGGGAGGCTGAGGTAGGAGAATTGCTTGAACCTGGGAGGTGGAGGCTGCAGTAAGCCAAGATCATGCCACTGCTTTCCAGCCTGGGAGACAGAGCAAGATTCCATCTCAAAAACAAACAAGCAAACAAAA